>NW_021636765.1:0-210883 GCF_004799145.2 Neltuma alba | reverse complement strand
ACTTAAATGGTTTTGCTACCACTTGTTCAATCCCAATTATTGACAGTACCCCGACGACCAAGGTTTGCAATGCGTGGAGAGATGGATCTTTGCTAATGTATACATAGCAATTATACATTGTGAATACAGTGCATTGTCTAAGGGTTTTGGTCCGGAGTGGTCCAGCACTCCATTCAGTACTCCTGAATCAAATGTTGAGAAGAGTCATCAGATAATGGAGAACCATGCATCATTCCAGAACTTGCTAGGGACTGCTAGAAGAGACTCGCCATCTCGAACTAATGTAGAATTGTCATTCCCAACCCTCAAAATAGGACCAATTTGAGATGCAACAATACTTCCATGGGGCATATGTGTCGTTTGGGCTTGGATATCCACCACCTGAACTTCTTATATGCAACAATGAAGGTAAGGTGTTGAACAAGAATTAGTCTGCGGCTTCCAACATGCAGCAGCAATGGACTTTAGGTGCTTGTTATGGCCAAAGGCAAAGCGTGCCAGAGCTGATAATGAAAGAAAAAGGAGTTACTAAGACTTATTGGTGAAACTACTACCCGCCCCCCCCCCCCAAAAAAAAAAAGGATGCATACAAACAGAACAGGTAAGCAAATTCACTCGATACTCTCATACATGCGAAAAATAAAATTCGGAAGAACATAGCACAGCAAACACACATGTAGGTTATGCCAGCTAATGTTATAAAGAATCTCTTCAATTTTTTTTCCACTTTTAAATTTGAAACAGCTAGCTATCAAAAAAACAGTTGATTATGAACAATTGGCAGGAATTGGAAAAACAAAAAACAAAATAAGTTCCAGAATCGATACTCATCAAAGCATAGGAACATGCAAACCTTTAAAAATGAGCACTGAAAATGGATTTATAATCTCTGATCCTTGATCACTTACCAACAGCTACCTCCGCCCTCACCAATGGACTCCCATCCGAAGCAACACTCAAGAGACTTTTGACTATACTAACTTCAGCCCTAAACTTTTCATCGTCATCACATTCTTCATCCCCTTCAACACTTTCGCTACAAGAGTCGAATCCCACATCAAGAAGGGTTCCAAGCGCAAAACAGCAGAAGCCCTGACCTGAGACCGAACAAACCATATGACTGAAGAATTGATCTAAATTAAATTAAAATACACATAAAAAGATATGCATATGGTAATTAAAAAAGGTATTAAAGTAAACCTCTGGCTGGGGTTCAGACAGTAGAGGTGCAGATATAGAAGGAGCATCTGCCTGCAAGCCTATTATCTGGGCCTCCGTGAAGTCCTCCCAAAGTTTGCCCAGACAAAGGCATAGCCACTGAAGGAATAAAGGTTCAGTTTGTGTATCACTGGGAGAACTCTGCAGGTGCCTCAGACAACATGGATCAGACCAGCTTCAATACAAGCTTCTTGGCCTCGCCTGTGTCCATCCACAATAACGGCCAAGACAAAAGCAGCCATTGCACGTTGCTCTGGATATGCTTCCACACTATCAAGAAACTTGATAAAATAGATATGACCTCCATCCTTCACTAGATCAACCTGACATGACTAAAACCCAACAACAGGAAGAATGATTTCAGGAAGACAAAGCCAATGAAAGAGAGCTATGCCAAATAGAAGAAAACCAAAAAGGAGGAAGAGATTGAAGATGTGCAATTATATTAACTATAAAGCATCAATTTTACTGTATAGTTCAGCATAAACAAGGTGATATGATATTGTAATAAATAAATAACAGAATTATATTAGTTAGAATAATAGTTAGTTACTAGCCCTCGGACTTTGCCTATATAAACAGGCTTATCTCTCATTTGTAAGTGTGCTGTATTATGATCAACCTAATAGAACTCTTTTTTCTCTTCCGTCCATTGCCTTCTACTCTCTGCCGCTTCTCTCTAATTTCCCCTATTCTCTCTGTTCCTCTTCCCTTTCCCTTCTCTCTCCCTCTCTTTCTTTTCCAATAACATAACAGTGGTATCCAGAGCCAATCTTTCCTCGGCCCTACCTACTACTCAGTTCTTTCTCCCTCATTCCCAATCAATTTCAAGTTCCATGGAGGAATGTCTCCTTAACATCGAACAAAAATTGAATTCAGTAGATGGAATACAGGGCTCCGTCAATAAATTAAAAGAGGCCCTTCTTGGCTTGTCTACGCAGCTGCAAGAACTCATACAACAAAAAGACTTGCTTCATCTTTGACATTGAGGGTCCTTGGCAGAATTTAATTCTGAATTTGGCGCGATTTCCTCCAAACTCTCATTGCCTGGGGGAATGGTTGGTCGATGCTTACATCTCGGCACTGCAAGAAGACTATTTTGAACCAGTACGTCTGTTCATGCCTCGGACAATGCACGAAGCCAGCAGGAGCTCACTTTGCAATGGAAGCGCAAGAAGCACGAGGCCCAAGAGGTATTTGTTGAAATGCAAGAATCGTCTGGCGTCAACGGACAGCCACAGAAGAGTCCTCAAGATGTTTGTGAAGACAGCAACATCACAGGAACAACAAGTCTGAGTCTTCTTGAACCTACCCAAGGTGCATTGAGTGCGCCAGGGGAGACTAACAATGCAAAGAAAGGTACAAATAGCTTTGGGCTCACAACTTATGGCTCAGGACGAATTACATCGAGCACAATGGAGCAAAACAAAGAAGCAAAGACAAGTTCGAATGACCTTGGGGTGTCCACATAGATGTTCTTTCATGAAGGCATAAAGACTTGCACGAAGGGAGTTAGGCTCTACATGCTTGGTATTAATTTTGAGTGTCGAGTTCCAAGCATGCGGGAAAGTGCGAGAATAGCATCTAGAAGAGTTTTGAAAACCACTGACCCCATTTCAAGCTCTGTTTCTTCGAAGATGGACTCGGCTTCTTCACTTTCTTCAAGTGCCGTCTCTCTATTGACCAGAAACAATGTGAAAATCCCATCCAGTGTTAATGGGTCTTCAATATTTCCCTTTTTTGGAGGTTTACAGACTTTTTTGTCCCTCATGAGACAGGTGTGAGGATAGGAAACAGTCATCAAATGAGAGTAGGTCCCAGTTGGTGACATGCAGACGCATCTTTTGGATAAATTACCCTGTTTCCAGCACTGTTCAGCCTGCAGCTAGCACTATTCCTTCGTATATAGGATTACAGCTAGCTTGCACTTTGTTTAAGCAACAGAAGTATTTTGAATGTACACTGGATTTGGTAATATCAGATAAGCAAATGGGCTTTATCTTTCAAAAAAAAAAAGGCCCAAGTTTGTTGCTGCAATGGATTTCTCGGTCAAGTTTTCCCTACAAGAATTTTAATTCAGATATGGTTCAGGGGAAAGTTAATCAAAATGCTTCAAGGCTCTAGGTTGACGCAAGGTTCTGTGTACCTTGACCCTTGAGGGCAAGGGTCTTTGTGGGGAGGGGGTTATTGATATGATATTTTAATAAATAAATAACAGAATTATATGAATTAGTTAGAATAATAGTTAGTTACTAGCCCTCGGACTTTGCCTATATAAACAGGCTTATCTCTCATTTGTAAGTGTGCTGTATTGTGATCAACCTAATAGAACTCTTTTTCCTCTTCCGTCCATTGCCTTCTACTCTCTCCCCCTTCTCTCTAATTTCCCCTATTCTCTCTGTTTCTCTTCCCTTTCCCTTCTCTCTCCGTCTCTTTCTTTTCCAATAACATAACACAAGGAATTAGCTGTATAGATTAATTAGGATTGTCCAATAATTTAGAAATTAGACTGGAAGTGTATTCTAATAGCCTATAGGCAAAGTACAGTTCCAAGAAAAATAAGAACCAGGTTTGCTAATAGTAGGATTCATTATAGGCTAGTAACTAGTTGAATAATGGTGGTGGGGGCAGGGGACTAGAAATCAAGTAGCACATGCCAACAACCAACACCGAAACAGCAAAACAAGTGTAGATAGGCAATATACAGCTAATGAGCTAAACACGGAAGATGGACTCACAAAGTAAAGCACTTGAGTTGAAGACCTGTAATTTATCTTAAGGATAGTTAATACCTTCAAGTCAAAATTCCTCTCAAAGACCATTTAAATAAGTTGTTTTCAACGCGACCTTGCAGATGGTACACAAGCATGGTTTTCATCCAAAGATAGTTACAAAATTAAGATATCCAAGCAAAAGTTGGAAGATCAGGCTGTAACTTTTAAAAAGCACAAATGAATAAGTGATAACTTCAGAAAGCACTAATGATAACTTATTTCTATGGTCCTTGAGAGGCATTTTAAGGTCCTTGGTGATCATTTAACCTTAATTATGGGTTGTTTACTGTCAGTTTTCTCGTTAAAAAAAACAGTTAAAAAAGGTTATATAGTATGAAAGCATGAGCAGCTTCTCTGCAATCATGCCCCTTATAAAACATAGGTATCCTTCTCTGGGCCATAATTAAGTGCCTCCAGATGTACCTTATCAAGTGCAAGAATCTTCGTCCATATGAAAACAAGAATATGACGAAGTTCTGGAGTAGTTGTTTGCAACAGCTTCAAAACATAAGGAAATATTCCAACAGATAATGCCTGCACATAGAAAATTCAGCATCAATTTATGGTATCACAATCATGCAACACACAAGGAAGACAATGGCAACAAAAGGTTATGAATTAACTCAGCGGAGAGGAGTAATCACCAGTTCTACAGCCCATGGCCCCATATCAAGGAACCTTCCAAGGAGCACCAAAGCTCGAAATCTATGGCATTGACTAAGCAAAACCTGAAATCAAAATGCTTCGACATTTAAAGCATGCAAGATGCAAATGACCCAAAAAAAAAAAATTCACACAATCAAACTATAAATTCTGTAAAGGAGCAGAAACCTTGTCTTGAAAGCGCATAAACAAAAATGAAAAAAAAAGATCATTTGCCAAATAGGTTTCCCAGCATACAAGACAAATCACAGCAACACAAATACGCGTCATTAATCATCACACAGCTAACTAGCATATGATTATTAAATCTAAATACAAAAAACGAACAAGACCATTTCTGGTTCTAGTGGTAGAAACAACAAATACGCATTTTTAAAAATTTCCACCAGAATGACGTCATCAACTAAAATGAAACAATTTCCACCAAAGAAAAACACCTTATTCCATCTTACCCACCAAAACCTAATTAATGAACAGGTCCTGCCAGCTGAATTGGCAAAAATCAGGCAACCTACATGACAAAAGAATTAGGAACCAAAGTGACGGTTCCAAAGGTAACATAGACCAGGTGATATGACACACCTGAAGAACTATGGGCAACTGCTCTGGAGGTTTCTTATGTTCAGAACCATGGTCAAGCCATACCTCAAATGCTGTTAACTGCTCTGTGAAAAATGTACTTGGCTGAAAAGAAAACAAATATAATCAAAACCAAGTAAGGAACAATGATGGAGAATAATCAATCCTAGATTATATTCATGATGCTTCAATACTGGAGCCATTAAAAAAATAAAAAAAATAAAAAAGCTTAAAACATGCATGGCCAGAAGGAAACTTAAAAAGCAAAACATAAACGTTGCTATACCTGAAATTCTACGTTAGGATCCTCAACTAATGAAGGGAGCTGAGAGAGGCAGAGCTCAGCAGCCATGTCCCAAGCATCCCTGCAGCATTAATTAGCAACAACGATGCCATTAATTTTCTCACAACATTGTACGGTAACATGGAAATCATCTTCAATGATATATAGATACCACATATGATGCTGATGGGTTGGCGGTAATGTCGGGTGTGAGACTGGAGAACAATTTGCGGATCGCATAATTCGCTCAGCAAGTAGGAAGTTTCGGAATAGACTGGCAACAAGCAGATCTTGTCTGAAGAGTCTCTGAAAAAGATCTGCAAAACACAATTGAATATCATGATAAGACACTCAAATGTTTAATAGATGGGGTGATGGATTACAAGGATATGCCATGCTAATTTCCTAAGCGAAGCAGCAGGGATGCATGGTACATACCATGAGGAAGAACATTCCAGGCAATTGTGTCAGTTACTGCTGTGAAAATCCAATTCAATTCGCCTAAAAGTGTCTTCCGATCATTTGGTCGGCCAGGGATCCGATCAATAAGTGAATAATCGAGGGAATCACGAAGCAACGAACGAGTGCAAAACCTAGGAAACAAATTACCACACAATGATTTATTGATAACTATAATAAATGCTTGTCTAGCACTCAAATTCTCTAGAATTAAAGGGAAGTAGATTATGAGAGAAAACAAATTAACATTTAAGTTTATCAAATAAGAAAATAAATTATAAAAGAGAAGCTTCACCATCGCAATGCCATCTTAATAGGTGTTGTGAGGCATGATGTAAACACATCAGCTGGAAATTCTGCACTCTGAGGCAAAGTCTCGTGTGCTTCGCATGCTGCAAGCATAATGCAATCCCTAGTGGAACCGGAGCTAGGAGCATTCCATTCATGAAGCTATTGGATAATAGTCCATCAATAAATTTGACACCATAGGAAAATAACAAAATCAGTTCTGTGTCTTCATAGCTTTCTTTATATACATTAATGCTCGTTAAGGCTCTGCATGAGCATGAGTACCTTGATAAAGGCATTGACAATCATCCCAGCAGCAGAGCAGTCGAATACATATATCGATGGGGTCTTCATCCAGGAATCAAGGTCACTGATTGGTAGGGGAATATACTGTGTATAACTCTGCAGCATGAATTGGAGGATGAGACCATGAGAATCGGAATTATGAGGTTCTTCTATTCGCTAGAGTAAAACATTACTTCAATCAGGGGTTGATCGGTCATATGGATAAAACTCTGCTATAAGAAATTTATCACAATAGAATTAGAATCATTTTTCCTTGCCTAAATAAAGATTAGTTTAAATTTACTGTACATTTATCGTTAAATAATGGTATTGCTAACTCCTCATTTGCGCCCATCTCCTCTCACACTTATAGTTCCTCCTTTCCCCAATCTCTTAATTCTCTCCTTTCCCTTCACTTTTCTCCCCTTACCTCTATTACTGTGGGCAAAACTAGATAATTTTTATTGCCATAAAGTACAGAATGGTTTTTATTCCTTATCATCATCCAGCCAAGTTCAACATTTTCATTTTCATCTCCACCAAACAAACTAAAATTTATCTTTGGGATGGAGAAACTCTCAAAGAAAATTTGTTCATGATGGATATATAATTTCAGGTACTCATCATTTTGAATTTCTATTCGTCTACTGAGCTTACATCACTTGTTCACAACCAAAACAGGATAAGATGATCTCTCAAATATTGAACCCAAACTAAGAACTAAAAGTAAGACTTCAACCTTATTGAAGACCCAAATTTCACCATTTGCGGTTGGTCTGGGCACGCCGTGTCCATTGTAATGGAATAAAACTCTTTCCATCTTTGCATATTTACGACATGTAGTACAAAGCTTCTTCACCTCATCTACTGTAGGATCAAGTTGACACTTATAACGGGCCTGATGATAAACCCAAAAAGTTATTAAAAAATCAGCTTTGAAAAGTAATATGAGAGATGAGGTTAGTCATATGTTCCCACCTTAGGTTGCCACCTTTCATACTGACTGCTCAAGTTTTTTCCAATTGATTCTAATGCCTTTTGAGGTGCCATGGAAAAAGGATCTGCAGTATGGATAAAGATAAGAATTGGACAAGAATAAATCAGATCACCTCAATGAGAACATATACGTCAACAAGAAATCCTAAGGACCCTATTGTTTATTTGGTTTTAATCTCAATAATTACAAAAAATAAATATGCAAATCAATGAAGTTCCCAAGTATGACAATCTTGATTGTAAACTACTAGATTTTTAGTCACTTGTATTGCATTCCTTTGCAATTAACAATGCATGAATACATTTATTGGTTAAAAATGAAAAAGAAAACAATGCACTACAATAGAAAAGGAGAAACATTGTAAACTACTAGATTTTTAGTCACTTGTATTGCATTCCTTTGCAATTAACAATGCATGAATACATTTATTGGTTAAAAATGAAAAAGAAAACAATGCACTACAATAGAAAAGGAGAAACATTGTTTTATTCATTTCAGACTATCCATATCGGTGACATCATTATATTCAGTTTTAAACAGTTTATCTAGCATTACTCATTAATAAATAAGAGGCATACAAATAACACAAAGATACTAAGGTTAGCAATAAAAAATACCAAAACTCAAGAAGTAGTTGGGCAACAAGTAAAAACATGCTGCAACATAAAATAAGTGCAAAGAAGCAGCAAATAGACATATGCTTTGGTGCAAGAGGGCACTTACAAGGTATTGATTTTTACTGATAAAAAAAGGGAACAGGTAAAACGAAGTAATGAGTTTAAGACAAAGATGGAAGAAAAAGCGAACAAAATAATACAAGGAACCAGAAGCAATTTCCAAACACTACCGAAGCACAACAAAGATGCCTAAGTCTCAAAGACAGATGAAACATAATTGTATGAACCAGAAAAAATTAAAACTAAGAATACAAATAAGGCCAGCAGAAAGAAAAGAGACCTATCCAGCACTCCATTCTGGCACAGGGTGATATCTTAATTACATCAGGTGGGTCAACACTAATGTTTAAACATAATACTAGAGCTACACATCCAGTCTTCATCTGCACCACAAAATCAGGGGTTAAATCGAAACAGACTTCTCAGCATATATAACATCTATAAGCATTTCCAAAAGCATCATAACATCAAAAGGAAACAAATGGAAAACACTTTCCAATGTTTAGCAGCACATAAGAAGAGGTGGAGGGAAAAGTAACCTTGGAAAACAAGGCACTTATTTGTTATTTACTACCAATTATACCCCATTATTATTATGTCTCCTTTTATCATGGAAGACAAGGCGCTTATTTGTTATTCAGCACCACTTATACCCCCATTATTAGTATGTCTCTTTTTCTCATGGAAAACAAGGCACTTATTTCTTATTTAGTCTCAATTATACCCCCATTATTAATATGTCTCTTTTCATTACTTCTTTTATAGAGGCACGAGGATCACTCCGTGCCACACCCTCTTTCTCTTTTACATTCCCTCCTGGAGATTCTGTGTACCAAACATACCCTTCTATTGATAAATTACTGTGATTAGAAACTATAAAACATGTCAGCAACACCTTTGTTCCCTCATAAAAATACCCCATTTCATCAATTTAAAATGAGAAGCAATTTTAAGAAGATTCTAAACAGTGCAATTCCCCCTTCCCCAAACACACAAACAAAACACCACGAAACAAAACATAAACGGGAAAGCCAAGGTAGGAAACCTTCAACGAAGAGGGCAACCAACTGGGTTTCTTATACAGAACTCAAATATATTGTGCTAGGAAGGGGCCAGGCAGTCTCAAGATAGAACTCACCACTTGCTTGGAATATACGAGCAAGTTAAATTATTAAAGGCCACTACCATTTATCAGTTTATTAAATGGGCAACTCCTTCATTAACAGGTTATATCCATATGTTGAAAGAAATCCTTAGAAATTAATACACTAAAACATAGCGTTGCGTGATTTCCACTGTTCTTCCAGAGATGCAGAAATCCATCAATACAGGTGGTTGCCATCACTTCACTGAATCAAGCGCTTATAATCAAGTAGCCTCAAATTGATTAACAAATGCAGAATATTTAGCTTGGACTCAAGAGAGAAAAGTTGCTTGGTTGAAAAATCTCAAACCAAAATACGAAAATAGTTTGATATAATTGGACTGCAACAGATCACTTGATTCCCAAATTTAATGAGGCCATTCCAATGCAATACCAATTACAAGGAGCAAGATACTTTTTATAGTTGTAGATGAGTACACTTGCCCTATATCATTTTTCACAAAAACTGATATAATTATTTATTTTTTGAAAAGTTTTGAAGAATTTAATTTACAAGATTCAACAGCCAAGATAAAAGAGAAGATTCAGGTACTTCTCATGACTCTTTTCACCCAATTGCCATTTGATGACTACCGCAATATATTATTGCACTATCCCAACTCAGTCGAATAAAATTCTTAACAGAGCAAAAAAGGGGAAATTGATGAATTCTGAACAATTATAAACATAAGTAGTTAATTATTACAAGTCATTCAAGCATCCTAGGAAGAATCAATCATACCATGCTACAAGTTTTTTCACTCTTGAAATAAAGCAAGTGCACTAATATTTGGCTGCCTTAATTGAGAAGTCAGAATCCATTCCAAAAAAATGTAAGAAATCTTATCCTCCAGCAGATATATTCAGTTTATAGTGAGTTCATTGGCCAGGTAGAACCCAAGAAATTATAAATTTAGTCTCAATAAAGGCCTCCTGAATGCGCGCATATTCTGGTTATGTATATTCGGTGAAATCAGAATTTTCTACAGGTTGAATGCTGCATCCTCACGAGTATTTCATGCCTACACAAACTAAACTAAGGAATTCAACCACTGTAATGGATGACTGAATAGTCTTGATATCAAAGCAGGGGCCTCTTTTACGTACATGAGAAAAATTGCGATACCACCACTGTCAAGCGAGTAAACCGTTAACCATGACACCTTAATGGCTCGGAAATGCACAATGAAGCTTAAAAACTTATTGGATCAACTGACCACTTCAACAATGAAGTGGATACATGAGCAATTAAGATCGAAGAAATGTTGCTCATTCTTTAATTCTGAGCTGCCATCAGAAAATAATGAATTGAGCGGGAGAATCTTACTCTTTCCTTAGGTCGCCATTTCGAGACCAGCCCACTTTCTGAGGGACCTGTGGGTACAGAGGTCTCAAACGCTTCGTGTCGAAGCTCACATAATACAACAGTCTGTGGTAAATAGGCCATGGTTGTTGAGGTGGACAGCGCGGCATTAACATAACTACTACTCGCAGCCTCTGTATTCCTTCCGTGCGACCCCAAGTCACTATCTTCAGGGGTTGATGATATATAATCGTCCAGGTGGTTCGACACCACCACGACCGGGGATTGAGAAAATGGAGATGTCATTATGTCACCCAATGCCATCCAAATCCAAAACCCTTGAACAACTAAACCAGCCTACATCTGCTCCTTCAACTTTGTCCTAACCAGACAACCATAAACAACGCGAAGAAGAAAGCTACGCTCTATCGAAAGCTCTATGATCGGGAAAGCTGGGAGAACGGGCCGGGAGGCGGGAGCTAATCAACAAAGCCGCTCAACCAGCGGCGCATAGACATTCGCGAAAGTAAGGAGAGGGACTCCAGCTCGGATACCGTTAGAAAGCGCGAGGACGGCGTCTGAAAACCCTAGAAACCCTAGTTGATGAAGGAGAAGATGGAGGCGCATAGAACAGTGGCTGCACTCTCCGGTAACCCAATTCTGCGAAGCGGGCATAAAATGAGATTTTCCAAATTGCGTGCGTGCGAGCTTTGGTGCTTTATCATGTTTTGTCTCCCTCTTTTCCTCATGATCATCGTTCAATTTGCCATTATTTTATTAATTAATTATTAATAATTGTTAATTCAACTGATACCTTTTGCTCTTAATGGTTTCCTAAATATTTTATACAAATGTAATATCAATCATTTTAACGAATAGTACATAAAAACATAAAAATAAAATTATGTAAAGTTATGGGAAGAGTAAAAAAGTCACTTGTCAATTGTATTATATATATGTGTATATATAACCAACAACAAATCGCGTTACTGGCCATTATATTTCAACGAGGTTTTGAGTTTGGATTTGGTATCAACATGCTTAGGAGTATATGTTTAAACTGTACTCCCTCCGATTCTATATAAAAACTTTAAGGGTATGTTTGGCTCAATGAAAGAAAGGAGAGGGGAGGGATTTTAATGGAAGGAAGGGGAGGGGAGTGGAAGGATTTTAATATTATCTTGTTTGGATTTATAAAAAAAAAGGGAGGGGAGGGAAAAATATTTTAATATGGACAATTTTGTTCTTATTTTATTTAAGATATAGGTATAATAGTCACAACATGACAAAATATGGGCATAATGATCACAACATGACAAAATATGGACATAATGGTCACAACATGGTAAAATATTGCCATTCCCCTTCAAATCCTCCCCTATTAAGATATGTTTTAAATGGCAAAAATAAAACATGTTATTAAGATATTAATTTATTCCTTTATAAATATAGCATATGATAATAAAAACTCATTATAGGTGATAGCGTTTTTTGTATTTAAAAATTTTTATTTTGTATTTATGTTTTCCTTAGTTAATCGCTGATTTTGTGTTTTTTTATGTTTTATTTTTTTTACTTATTTGATAATAATTTCTTCCTATTTACGTGGGTAGTGGGTTGCTGTGGCCATGGACAGTTTTTTCATAATGGGCAACAGCCACTCTCCAAGTCAATCGCTGATTAAGGGGTTAGGAGTTCATATTATTTTTAAATGGCAAAAATAAAACAGGTTATTTTTTTTGAGCAAAAAATAAAACAGATTAAAGTATTGATTTATTCCCTTATATATATAATATATGACAATACAAAAATCATTATAGGTAATAACGTTTTATATTTAAAATTTCTACATATATTACCTTAGGATATGCAAGATCTGCTTGTATATGTTGAAAAAATATCACTGGATTTATTAGGCATTTATTTTCGTTCTTCTTCGCCAAATGCAGTTTTTATGTTTATCTACGTTTTAGTGTATCTTTGTTTTACATGAATATTAATTGATTCTCAGCATTCAGTTTAACTTATTATTCTTACTCACTCATTCCCTTAGTGTATATTAACCATGGCATAATAAATTATAGTATAATCATATTACATAAAGGATTATATGTTCTGGAGTTCTTTTTCTTTAAACAATTTTTTTCCATGTCTTTTATGTTTTTCTCCTTCAGTGCAGCGTGAACACACCATTATTTTAATCAGCGAGCATGGTAGTGCATAATTAAGGGATGGCAATTAATTTTTTTGAACCAGTGCTAAAAAAAAATTATTTTTGTTGCCACTGTAAATAAGTAATAATATTATATGGAACTTTTGTTTTTATGACTCACTGAAATTGATTACAAGAATTAAAAATAATTCCTTTGAATTTTTTGTTGGATAAATTTTATTTTTTGTGCAAAATAGAATGTGGGGAGGTAATGTAGATGGTAATGTACGAGGCTTAATTTAGCTACGTGAAATTTAGCTTTTGTAAATTTATATGTTGATTTTTTTGATCCTCTTACGTAATTGCAATTTTTATGATCCTCCAAAATAAATTGTATATAATATTTCTTGAACGGATACGATCTTGGGTCTTTTTTTTGTGTGTGGCCAGATTACGATATTAAGTCTAAATATATACTTTTCTTATCTATATTTTTAAATAGACAGATTTTAGGTCACACGTTATTATGTAATGTTTCTAAGTTCTTAACTTTGTGATTATAATATATATTACGTAATGTATATTTAGATTATTTGCTCCAACCCCTTCTGCTACCATTTATGTAAATAAAAATATTAATTTTAGATCAAAATGGAAATACAACGAAACAAAACTTGTAACATTGTGTATGCAATTTTTTTTTTGGTCGTAAACAAAATTGGTTAACATGGCTGGTTTTAGCAATAAATAAACAACTATAAAGATTTTTTTATTTATATCTAATTTATTATCATATTTATATAACTCAAATCCTATATTTATGATTTATGGTTACGGTCGTGATTTAACCAATATCTCCCTACCCGTGGCTTTCTAGGGGATATTTTATTTATTTTGCTTCCTAAAAACTTCCACTTCTCATTATCATGATCTCAGTTGCCTCAAAATTGATGGCCACATGAAGGAAAGAGCACATTTCATGCTTATCACAATGATGAGCATGGAGTGCCCATCACAATTTGGATCATCCAAATTGATTTTAGATGATTCAGATTGAATTTAAATTTTTTTTACATATTTTAATCAATTTTTTGCTTTAATAGATACATAATTTAAAATAAATATAACATCATAACTAACATATCTTTAAAAAATAAATGTATCATTAAAAATTTGTAAATTAAAAATTTTAAACCTAAACCATTTATATTAGATTTTGGATTCTTTAGATTGCATTATAATGATGATCACATGGTGCTCATCGTTGCGATAAACAATGTAAAGAATCATAATATCATCTCCTATTTTGAATAAAATTACAATTAAGCAGGAAGTTAAAGTAACTTCCATCACCTTTTACCCCCTTTCTCCACTTCCTCATGTTTTTCTTAATTTTTATTTTTCATTTTTTGTGATTAAAACCACAATTCCTATAAAAAAAAGTTACAAATTTACAATATTTTCAAAACTTTTTAAATTTGAATTTTAAATCATATCATATCATATATCATATATGTAATGAACAAAAAACCAGTTCGGACCAGTCGATTCAATCGGTAAACCGGTGAACCTGTCAGTGGATAGGTTTGGTTTGGATACTAAACTAGGAAAAAGTTGAACTGGTAGAGAACTGGTCAAATCGGTATGAAATGATGAAAATAGGTACAAACCGGTAATAAACCGTTTTGAATGATTAGGTTGTTATTAGTCTTATTTTTTCTCATGCAGCTTCTAATATATCAGCCCCTATAGATTTAAATGAATTTTAATGATAATTTTAGCATCAATGATTATTAATTTTAATTAATGATGAACCATAAAGATCAAAGTTCTCAATGTTGTTATACTTTGTTATTATTACAATCAAATTATTGTCATATTTTCTTATATTTTGTTATTAGTGATTGTTAATGTTGTTATATTTTGTTATTTTTAATTAAATTATATTATTTTAATATGACTGGTTGGATCTTAAGTTGACCCCGGTTCGACCAACTGACCTTTGAACCACTATCTCAACTGGTTTAGTGTCCGGTCTGGTTTTTTGTTCCTTGCATATATGAGAAGTTAAGAAGGGGAGAATTTGTTGGATGATTCAAACAGCCCTATATTAAGCTGTTTCTTCTCAATAATTTTTATGAGATACTCAAACTTCAAAGTCTTATGAATCTACGCCTATAGGTTTCATTATGGTTCTATCTACTCTGCTCTCTATCTCATCATCTCATTGATTTTGTTGTTCTTATTTGGACATGTTTCTTCTCCGTAGTGCTCACGATTGGATCATCATCTCCACGATTTCTTGAATTTGGATGGCACAAAAAGGAGAGAGTTTAATTTCCATGATATCTTTTTCTTCCTTCATCTTCTTGTAGGATTCATTTGTTGGTGACAGTAGAGGCCAGCCATCTATTCAAAGTGATATTGAAATGGGAGCCAACACAAGGTCTAAGGAACAACATTAAGGGGGTGTTTGGATGAGGCAAAACCATGGTTTGCAGAATAGCTTCTGGAGAATAGATTTTGGAGAGAATAGATTTTGAAAGAATAGATTTTCTGGAAAAGTGATTCTGATAAAGTGAGAGTGTTTGGATAATTATTGTCAGAAGTGCTTTTTGATATGTAGAAATTACTAAAAAGGACATAAGTTTAAATGATAATTATATATATTATTAATAAATTTATTACTACCTCCGGTCCTAATTATAAGACCCAATTGACTTATTTGAGGAAATTAAGGAAGTAAGTTAAGTTAGTTATTTGTAATAAATAAGTGTTGTCATTCCTAAAATATCCTTGCTAATTAAGTGTATTGGCTAGAACTATCATTATTAGAAGGATTATTTTGGAAAAAAATGCATAAATATGAGAGACAAAATGGATTGGGGTCTTATAATTAGGACCAAACAAAAAGTCAAACGGGGTCTTATAATAAGGACCGGAGGTAGTACTTCAAATAAACATATATTATGAAATATATATTATATGTAATTATCATTTAAACTTATGTCCTTTTTATTATATGGCATAAATAATATAAATAATAAGAAATTAGTGTGTATATATATTAATAAAATAAATAAATATGTTTTTAAAAAAATGATTTATTTTGCCAAATAATTGTACCCCTGAGCTGAATGCGTACACTCCCCCCCCAGCGTGCTGAATGAGTCCCCCCTCCCCCACGTGCTTGTTCCCTCCGTAGAATTGTCTCTCCGCCTACTTATCTGAAACCAAGGTTTTGTTGGGCAAAACCTTGGTTTTGCCCAAAACCTTGGTTTTGCCCAAAACCTTGGTTTTGCCCAAAACCTTGGTTTCTAAAAAAATGGGGGTGTTTGGCAAATTTTTTGCCAAACCATGGTTTGGCAAACCAAACCATGGTTTGGCAAAAAAGCCAAACACCCCCTAACTATGATATGGGAATGGATGCTTTTAATAAACATGTAGGTGCAAAATTTTTCATGTTATTCAAGCTTTTGTTGACTTAAAATGTTAGTAGAGCATATAAGAATTATGCACGGGCACCTACAATATGATAAAAGAGGCCTTTTACGATAGTTAACATGAGCTTTTCACGGTGATTTTGAGTGGGACATCTTTGTCATTGACATAAAAAAGTAGAGGACTTTATTGTATTGCACCTTATTGATATGCAATCATATTTTTATTTAAAAAAATTGAAGTATGTAATACTGAGTTCAAGCGAAAAATAAAATATATAAGATTATGCCATTAAGACATTATGGCATTATTTTCATTTTTAATAGAAAAGGACTTGTATGCAGTGTTGTTTTTCTTCAGATTTTTAATACTTAAGGTTCATTTTAGATTCGGAATAAAAATCTTGAATAAATATTTTAAATTTTAAATTAAGAAAAACATAAAAATCAAATAACTATATTTTATGATCTCATTTTTATTTTAAACATACATATGGGATCTTATATTTAGAATAGGAAGCTATAACTAAGAAAGAATGAACACACGTCCCATCCAATAATGATTTATAGTTTACATTGTTGATGGTAGTTGTCAAATTAAATTATACGAGTGTATTTTTAATCTCAAATTGGAAAAATAAAAAATTTAAATAATTATTTATGTATGGAAGTGGATACTTGGTCTTCCACCAAAATTAAGTGCTTCAATCATGTTTATACAAAACAATATTATAAGTGAAGTCAATTTGTCTTTGTAATGATGTATGGTTAATTGTGATTATATTAGTAAAACATGTTAGAAGAGCATATAAAACATTTAAGAGCAATGACGCTGTAAATATTTTGAAAATAGTGATCTTGAATGATAGAAACATCACAAAAAAGAACTTTCAATATTACTCACAAAGAAAATTTTTAGTCTTATATCTTGAGCATATATATCAATTTTTTTTTTGGTGACAGAAGCGTATATATGAATTTAACTAATTTAACTAATCACTACATAGTCATTGAACTTTTTATAATATATGAAGAAATACTAATTCAAACCCGTGCATTGCACGGGTGCCGTACTAGTTAGATTTGTAAGAGACAAATATAAACTCGATCTACTAAAATATATAATATAACAAGAGATGAAACTGTAACCCAATTAGCAGAAGTTTTATTTTGGTTGTATCCAAAGGCTCCGATTTTGAATTTATCCTCTATTAACCCTTACATATCATTAAACTTTTGTTTACCTATCTCTCAAATTCTTTTTTATCTAAACTACAAAAAGAACTAGAGTGGCATATTTTTATTATAATAAATGCTTGAATATTACAGTTTGACTATGGATAGCAGTTAAAGAAGACGAAGGAACACGACTACTGCTCAGCATCATATATATGTTGTAAACACTTTTTGGAGAGTATAGATTTTGAGGAATTTAAACATAATAAGGATATGAAAAACTATTTGGAAGAGTTCTTCACTGCCTATCTATAGAAGGCATTAAAGGAGGAGAAAATGAGAAGGAGCAAAGATCACATGTTAAACTTATTGTGAGTGCTTCATCAATTATAACTAAGCTCTGATATTAGGTAAAGTGAGTCAAAATAAATTAGATTTGTGAGAGACGAATACAAACTATTTTAAAGCAGTACAACAATCTTTCTTTGATGAGATAGTTAACCTTAAAGTTTAGGATTAATGAGAGGTAAAGACCTTAGTTAACTTCCCTCATTTGGGTAAGATTCTCTTATTCCACACCCATAAAATGTCAATCAAAAGCGCTTTATGCAGGCTCATAACTGACTCAGATAGGGTTACTCTCTAACACCATCTAAACCAGTGATGGATATGATAAGGACTATTATTAGTTTGCTTATTTTGAGTCTTTGAGATCATTTCTCTATTATTATTTTTGCAATTTTTTTATTGTATTTAGTTTGTTGATTCCTTAAATTGGCATTTATAAATTTTTTTAGTGAGTTGTGTGATTTTAGAAGGGCTTGAGATGCATGAACGTTTCAAAACATATGATTGATGATCGATGTGTCAAAAAAATTAATTTTTTAAATATTTATCTTATAAATAATTGTAAATTATTACATCTTCCCACACTTGTGATAATACACAAGTTAGTGTCCAGAAAGTATATATAGATCAACAACATTATAATATATTTGTTTTTTTAACGATAAATACAATTTAATGGAATCAAGTATTGCTTCAATAATTGGTATATTTCTCTTTATACTATGGGATGTCCTTTTTAAAGTCAACGTCAATCTCCATATAACGTTTGATTAAAAAATTAATGTAAAATATGATCATCAATAAATTTGAATATCAATTAAACATAATTTACAAGTTATAAATAATTGAGTAAAATACACTGATCACCTATCTATTTTATTTTAATCACAGAAAACCTACGTATGTTACACAAACTTCCTTTCTATTTTTAAAATCTCATTTCCATCCATTTAAACTGTTAGTTAACTATTAAGTTTGATTTTAAATTATTTTTTTGACTAAAATGCCCCTTTTAACTTAATAATTATTTAGACATTTATATTTTCCAAAAAATATTCTTTATAAATCAAAATATAATTCCAACACATATATTTTTAAAATTCCTGATATGTTATAAAATTTGTTAGTTTTGATCCAAATCATAAAATTTCATAATTTTAATATTTTATCATATTTATTGAAAATTATTTACTTTGATATCTTTTATATTGCAAAAACATATTTCAAATATATAGTTTTTGTTTATCTTAAAGTTTAAACGATATAAGTTTAAAAGATTTTATAAATTATTTAAATTTATAATTCAAAAATTTTAAACACAGTTTTAATACAAAAATTTATAAACATATTTAGTCAAGTATATATATTTATTAAAAATTAGTTAAATTTTTAATCAAGTCTTTTATATTTAGCTTAACTAAATAAAATTCCTGTAACTGTAAAAATATAATTTAAAAATTTATTAGAATTAGAGGTAAAATAGTAAATAAAATTTATTTCAATATAAATTTCAATTAAAAATAATATTTTTAAAATATTTTTAGAATATTCCTAACAATATTAACTAGTTAGACTAAACTATATGTTTTTAAAATAAAAGAGGAGTCTGCATAATTGATGTAAACTAAAAAGGTCGAGTATTTTACCCTAAATAATTTGATTCATCTTTAATTGAGAAACATGTCACTTTTTTGCCAGAGAGAGAAACATGGCCTATTTTGTTTTAAGATCATTTTTTACGAATGCCAAAAGTGAGTTGGCATATGGCATAATCTTCTTTTTCCCAAGAATTAAATGACATTTTTACTTCTTAGAGTATTTTTTAAGAATATTGATCATTTTAAAGCACACATTGGAATTATATCATCTCTCAAATGTAAAAGCTATTGTAATGTCACTCTGGACTAATGGATATTGACATTAATGGATGGCTTTAGAAACAAAATTTGGCTCTGGCAAGTGGCATATCTATATAGTAAAATCTTCGGGTCAGATAGGGCATTGTTTTTATATTTCCATAACATAACTTTCCACACCATTTGAATTTAAATATTTAAATTTAAAAGTATTAATGAATTTAATTGGTCAAATATAATGTGTATCTCTAGATGTTGGTTAGTTTTATATAAGCCTTTTTGTTTAATAATGAAGCATCTTTTGTTGTCATAAAAAGTAAGTTTTCCAGTTTATGCTAAGTTCCATGTGGTTAGCAATTAGCAATTACCCTTCCGGAAATTTTCAAACTATTGGTGAGCAAACAAGTTGATGTGGGATTGAAAATTATATCAATTTTTTTTTAAAAATAAATTACAATCCAAAGAAAGCAAATTGATTACCGTATAATATTAAGATTACAGTATTTTGTAAGATTTGTAGTAATGTAGATAAATAATAGTACTAAAAAGAAATGCCTTTCAATTAAATGAAGTGTAGATAAATGATAATAAAAATTATAATTGATCGACACAACTCAAAGAAGTGATAATATAACAATTTTATTTCATAAGAAGAAAGTTTTTATTCATTAATACAATACTTGGTCTATATTTTTGCTTACCAATTCAACAGGACAACAAGAAGATGGATTTCAATGGAAGGACTTCATCTTCAAGACAAAGAAAACATAAAGCTTGTCATTCACCTAGTTAACAAACTTGAAATAAGCATGACTACATCTCCAGTTGAAGAAAATGTGACACAAAGTACCCGAAATCCTACAGCAAATCCATCTCCAATGCCGATATAAAGCCCAAACAAGAATTCTTTGGATTCATCTTCTCCTCTATATAGCTCTTTGTTGTCTAATTTTTCACCTTGTGTGCAATTCTTTGTCAAAGGTTCTCCACAGAGTTTAGGATTGCCTGTATGGCTTAGTGGATCAAAACTTTGAAGTTGGGTCCCTGTAGGGATTTTACCAATAAAATTGTTGAATGACAGGTTCAAGTGACTGAGAAAAGATCCGACAGATAAGTTCTCTGGAATTGGACCAGAAATTTGGTTCTTTGAGAGATCCAATGATTCCAAGAGTTTCATGTCTCTAATCTCTTCAGATATCTTGCCCATCAAATGATTTTGAGACAAGTTTAAAGACTGCAAGCCCGTAAGCGCAAAAATTGTGGAGGAAGAACTCCAGACAAGTTATCCCTTGAAAGATCAATCATAAGCACTAGCTTTGGGTTGGTGCTATAGCTGAACTCTTGACCTTTCATAAGAAGCATGAGAGTGTCAGGTGAAACACTAACATATTTTGATTTTCTGGAGAGAATGTCAAACTCATGTTCTGCTGAAGTATTAGTGAAAATCATGGAGCTGATATTATGAAGACACTTAGCGATTGATCCAGACAATCTGTTATTTGCAAGATCTAATATCATAAGAGATGAAAGTTGGCATATTTTTGATGGAATATTGCCTTTAAGTTGATTGGATCTTAGTTACTGTTTTGGTTCATCCAGCTAAGTTCAAATCTTGAAAAGTTATTTTCCGTTACATTAAGCAGTCTCAAGCTACTACAATTTTGCAGAGAAAAAGGTATATCACCAAACAACTGGTTTTTAGGAAAATGTAAGGATTGAAGTTCAGATAAAGAGCCCACATAGTTACGAATGCCACCCTTCAAGTTATTGCTTCCTAGATTTACATAAACCAGAAATTTCCAGTTTGTGAAGCAATTTGGAAGTTCCCTAGAAAAAAGATTGTGAGCCAAGTTCAGATACCTCAATTGGTTGCTCTTATTTATTGGATGACCCAAAAGTGGTGAAACAGACCTTGATAGAGAGTTATTTTCCATCTTGGACATCATAACATTTGGTGATAAACATGGGAGCCTACCCATGAATTTGTTATTTCTTAGGTCAATCACACCAGAATTTAGCAGACACTTGACAAGTCGCTACTAATCAAGTTGTTGGATAGATCAAGAACGGTGGTTCTCCGTGGCAAGGCTCCAAAGCTTGTCCTCAACAATGGAGAACATTCCTAAGCCAGAAATGTTCAGATAATGAACATATTCTAGAGAATATAACCATTTTGGAAAAAACAGATCCCAGTTTGAGTCTATGTCAAAGATAAAACTTGATGAGCTGAAGTTTAGAATCTGAAGTTTTGTGAGTTTGGTGAAGTTCATTTTTTATGCCACCCCGACCAATGACTTGCCTTCAAGAAGCAAATTCTGCAAGTTTGAAATCTTCCCCAGACTTGATGGGAGAAACCCATGCGGGTGATTGTAACTGAGCTGGGTGTTTGGCTATTGCCAAAAACACTTCCTAAAAGCACTTTTCCACAAAATGATGCAAACTCATTTATATATTTGCTTCGTAAACTATAAAAGCACTTTTAAAACCATAGTTTGGTTCCTATCTAAACACCCCCTAAGCTTGACAAATTTTCTATGGTAGCAGGAATAGAACCTTGTAATGAATTCCCATAAAATTCAAGTTCCCACAGATGCTTATATTCACCAAACCAACCTGGAATTGTCCCATTCAATTCATTTCCACCCAACATCCAGTATTTCCGATTTCTAAGACTTCTTAAGGTGTCTGGTATTGGGCCTTTTAATTTGTTGCTTTCAAGGATGATAGCAGAAATTTGGTCACTGAGATTTGACACCAGCTTAGAAACTTCAAAATCAAAATGGTTTTCTGAAAGGTCAAGTGACTGAAGGGAAGAAAAATTGACAAACCATCCAACACTAGGAATTATATCAGCAAGCTGACAACTTCTCAAAACCAACTCTGATAGATAAGGTGGCCAGCTGATACGCTGAATCCAATGGATTTCCTTATGCATACTAATGCCATTAAGATGAAGACTTTTCAAAGATGGAAAATGAGAGATCCATTGAATGTCATTTATATGAAGGTTTACATTATATGACAAGTCAAGATACTGAGGTTGGAGAAATTTCCACATGAATGAGGAGACATAGTTTTTGACAAGTTGTGATACACACTCGAAGCGCATAAATTCATAGCTTGGAAGTAATTTCCACTCAAATCCAGTAACTTCAGAGATTCAAGCAAAAATAAGGGTAAGTTGATTTCACCTCCCAAATTCAAGCAGTCAGAACTTACAACCCAAATCAAGACTAATGACACCACCTATGATGTTGTCACACGAACACCAACCCACTCACGGCAATCTTTCTGGACAGACCAAGAAAAGAGGGAGAATGTTGGATCAATGACACTTTTCTTGAAGATTAAGAGTGCATGCTTCTCCATTTCACAGCAATGGGGTTTCAGTGAACAAGAGCCTAAGTGGAAGGTGGATGCAAATAGTAACCACAGGAATAGAAAACCAGCATGGGTAGTGGAGGCGGCCATGGCGGTTTTAAGAAGCAAGAAGGTATGAAGTGGGTATATTTATGACAAATTCTTGGCTCAATTGTGGGAACTCATTTAAGATGTAAGATAAGAAACTTTGAAGTGTTCATATTTATGAAGCTATCCTTTTTTGCTTCCCAGGAATTGACCGCAGAGTTGAACAACCCATTAAACAAGGGTCAATGGGAAATGAGTGATTGTTATTTTTGCATGGCGACCTTATAAGCCTTGTGTCGTTTTCATTTCCTTCAACATTAATTGATGCGGCAACATCATCGACGCGCAGAATGACGATGCCCCCATGTGTATGGGCCAGGCAGCCGGGGAACTTAAGGAGGCCCAATGTCTAGCACATCGTAAACTAATTTTGCTGGATCCAAGTTTTCCATTTATTCTAGTCATTGTAAACCTTTTCCATTTAAACAATCTTTTCAAGTGCGTTTAATTGATTTATGATAGGTTCATAACTAACCATATTGCCCGCTCACACCCACGCAAGGGATTTTACAATTGAAGATTTTAAATGTTTTACTTGAGTGTGCTTCTTAAGAAAACAGTTACTTCTCTTATCTTATCTATCATATTCTTACATATGCTTACAGTAAATTTCACACAGATTAAGAAAAATTTTAAAATATATTGATTTCTCGTTAAAATATAATAAATTTTTAATTTTATCTATTTAATATATACATCTTTTAAAAAAATAATTATCTACACTATAATAAATGAAATGTAAAATAGTACATTTATGCTAAAAATTTAATAAAACAACTTATAAATAGAAAAAATTCTTTTTTTGACTTATAAATAAGACCAGAAAAGTATTTAGAGAAAACAGATGAAAGTATTCTAAAAATTTGAAGGCTGGGAATCATAAATAAAATACTATTTTCATTCCTTAATATAAGAATTGGATAGCTAGTTTGAAAAAAAATTAAAAAACTTAATTAAATTAGTTATTTATAAAAAATATACATTAACTTTCTTAAATTACCCTCTATAATCTTATGTATTGGAACTACACTTTGGTGGGAGTCTTACATTCAATATAGACATTTTGAAAAACATATGAAACAAAGTGAACTAAGATATTATATTTAGAACTAAATCCAATTCTCTAAAAAGTAATAATTAGTAAAGCAATCTATATATGTATAGTAACAACAACCTTATTCTATTAGGTGGGGTTTGCTACATAGATCACATGATGCTATTGTATTCATTTAACAACCAAATTTTTAGATATATTATTAACTAAAAATTTTATTTAATAATTTTATTGAGCACTATCTCTGATCTTCCTCTAGCCATTGTCAAAGGCTTCACATAAACACTTTAATTTTCTTTGTACATGTAAAACCAACTCATGTTGTAAAACTACAAGAAATAAGGAGAATGAAGAGTAGAAAAGAAAGCAAGAGATAGAGAAGACAATGGCCTTTTCTCATTCACTTTGGTTCAAGGTACAAATGCCTCATGTATGCCCTCTATTTATAGGCCTCCAAGCATTGAAGTCCTATACTAAGGTTACAAAGGAATAAAGAACATCATAATAGCATTAACAATAAGAAACTCCTCCCAAAAACATTCATTAGGGAGGTTATGTAGTTTATGACACTTGAAGGTGAGGAATCCTATGAGAATTCTAAGGGTTAGGGGTTATGGACATCCACTCATGCAATATTCATAACACTCCCCCTTGGATGTCCATAATGAGTATTGTGCCTCATTAAAACCTTACTAGGAAAAACCCATTGGGACAAAAACCCAGTGAAGGAAAAAGAGTACACAATATTTACTCCCCCTAATGATAACATCATTTTAAGTCTTTAAGTCTGCGCATTCCAATACCATACACTAACTTCTCAAATGTTCTAGTCGGCAGTGTCTTGGTAAACAAATCAGCAAGGTTGTCACATGAGCGAATTTGTTGAACATCTATATCACCACTTTTCAAAAGATCATGAGTGAAAAAGAACTTTGGAGAAATATGTTTTGTTCTGTCTCCTTTGATATATCCTCCATTTAATTGAGCTATGCATGCTGTATTGTCTTCATATAATACTGTTGGAATCTTCTGTTCAAGGGAAAAACCACACATTTTTTGAATATGTTGAGTCACTGACCTCAGCCAAACGCATTCTCGACTTGCCTCATGAATTGCAATTATTTCCGCATGATTTGATGAGGTAGCTGATAAAGTTTGTTTTGTTGAACGCCATGAGATCGCTGTACCTCCACAAATAAATAAATATCCTGTTTGAGACTTGCCTTTATGTGGATCTGATAGAAATCCTGCATCTGCATAGCCAATTAATTGTGATTCTGATTCATTAGAGTAAAATAATCCCATATCAATTGTCCCTCGAAGATATCGAAATATATGCTTAATTCCATTCCAATGCCTTCTTGTTGGGAAAGAACTAAATCTTGCCAATAAACTAACAGCAAATGCAATATCAGGTCGTGTTGAATTAGCAAGATACATTAATGCACCTATGGCACTGAGATATGGTACTTCAGGACCAAGAAGTTCTTCCTCATCTTCTTGAGGACGAAAAGGATCTTTATCCTTATCCAGTGATCTTACAACCATAGGAGTAGATAACGGATGTGCCTTATCCATGTAAAATCGCTTTAATACTTTTTCAATATAAGTTGATTGATGGAGGAAAATTCCATTTGCCAAGTGCTCAATTTGCAAGCCAAGGCAAAACTTTGTTCTTCCAAGATCTTTCATTTCAAATTCTTTCTTTAAACAATCAACTGCTTTTTGAAGCTCTTCAGGAGTTCCAATTATATTTAAATCATCCACATAGACAGCAATTATAACAAACTCTGATCCATTTCTTTTTATAAAAACACATGGGCAAATTGGATCATTTTTATAACCTTCTCTCAACAAATATTCACTAAGTCGGTTATACCACATTCTTCCAGATTGTTTTAATCCATATAAGGATTTATGCAAACGAATTGCATAATTTTCTCGAGAATTCTTACATGCCTCTGGCAATTTAAATCCTTCAGGGATTTTCATATAAATCTCAGTATCTAAAGAACCATATAAATATGCCGTAACAACATCCATTAAACGCATTTCAAGTTTTCTATGGACTGCCAAACTAATTATATATCTTAAAGTGATTGCATCCACCACAGGAGAATATGTCTCTTCATAATCAATACCAGGTCTTTGTGAAAATCCTTGTGCTACAAGCCGTGCTTTATATCTAACAATCTCATTTTTCTCATTTCGTTTGCGCACGAAGACCCATCTGTATCCAACTGGTTTCACACCATTTGGTATATGGACTACAGGTCCAAAAACTTCACGCTTTGAAAGTGAATTTAACTCTGCTTGAATTGCATCTTTCCATTTTGGCCAATCATCTCTATGTCTACATTCTTCAACTGATGTAGGTTCAAGATCCTCATGTTGATTAATTATTTCAACAGCAACATTATATGAAAAAATATTGTCAACAACTGTGTTCTCTCGGTTCCATCTTTTTCCTGTAGTAACATAACTTATTGAGATCTCTTCATTATTTTCAGGTACCTGAGCCTCCTCTGAGGTCTTTTGATTAGTTATGTTTCGGTCCTCTCCTATAGGACTTGCCTCCTCAATTTGACTATCATGACCATCATGATTATTTGCTCCTTTTTTCTTTCTAGGAGTTTTATCTTTGGAACCGATTGGTCTACCCCGCTTCAGGCGTGGTTTGGTTTCACTTGCGCTTTCTAGTTGTCCTGCTGGGACATCAATTCTAATTGGAGCATTTTCAGCTGGAATGTGAGATTTAGTAATTCTCTTAGGATCAGTGAATGCATTTGGCAGTTGATTTGCAATATTTTGCAAATGAATTATTCTTTGAACTTCAAGTTCACATTGTTGTGTACGAGGATCTAGATGAGATAATGATAATGCTTTCCATATGATTTCTTTATCCAGCTGCTTATTATCTCCCCCTAATATTGGAAAAATTGTCTCATCAAAATGACAATCGTCAAAACGTGCTGTAAACAAATCTCCTGTTAATGGTTCTAAATACTTAATTATAGAAGGAGATTCATAGCCAACATATATCCCTAACCTTCTTTGAGGTCCCATCTTTGTGCGTTGTGGTGGAGCAATAGGGACAAATACCGCACATCCAAAAATTCTAAGATGGGAAATATTTGGCTCTCGACCAAAAGTCAATTGTAACGGGGAGAATTCATGATAACTTGTTGGCCTGATGCGTATAATTGCTGCTGCATGCAGAATTGCATGTCCCCAAGCTGAAATAGGAAGTTTTGTTCTCAAAAGCATTGGTCTAGCAATCAATTGGAGGCGTTTAATAAATGACTCTGCTAGGCCATTTTGAGTGTGGACATAAGCAACAGATTTTTCTACTGTTATTCCAGTTGCCATGCAATAATCATTAAAAACTTGAGATGAAAACTCACTAGCGTTATCAAGACGAATTGTCTTAATTGCATGGTCTGGAAATTGTGCTCTTAATCGAATTATTTGAGCAAGTAATCTAGCAAATGCTAAATTACGTGTTGATAACAAACACACATGGGACCATCTTGTAGATGCATCTATTAAAACCATAAAATATTTGAATGGTCCACATGGTGGATGGATAGGTCCACATATATCTCCTTGGATACGCTCTAGAAATGCAGGAGATTCAACTCCTATTTTTGTCAATGAAGGCCTTATAATTAATTTGCCTTGAGAACAAGCAGCACATGAAAATTCTTTAAATTGAAGAATCTTCTGGCTCTTCAATGGGTGTCCATGTGAATTTTCAATAATTCTTCGCATCATAGTTGATCCGGGATGGCCTAACCGATCATGCCAAACAATAAACGTATCTTTATCAGTAAACTTCTGGTTTACCGTAGCATTTGTTTCAATTGTACTAATATTTGTATAGTACAAACCAGAAGATAATGTCGGTAATTCTTCCATGACATATTTTTCTCCATTTCTTACCATTGTAACATGCAAATATTCAATGTTCTTCTCATTTATAGTCTCAACATGATATCCATTTTGGCGAATATCTTTAAAACTTAATAAATTTCTTTGAGACTTCGAGGAATATAAAGCATCATTAATAACAAATTTTGTTCCTCTGGGTAATATTATAATTGCTCTTCCGGAGCCTTCAATTAGTTTTGTATTACCCGCTATAGTATTGACGCTTGCACTATTTATCGTAAGATGAGAAAAATATTTTCTATCTTTGAGTATGGTGTGTGTTGTAGCACTATCTATCAGGCATATATCTTCATTCTTGTGCCCAACAAAAGGAAGAGAAACATCCATATTCTTCACCGAAAAAAAAAACATTCATTAATATAAATTCGAAGTACATCATGATTAATAATACTCTTAAAAAAAGAGAAATAAATAAACATAAACTAAATTAAAAAGCATAAATAAAGCAAACTAAAATTATCCAAATTCTTCTAATCATGATTCTCAAAGAAATCAGCCACATCCAAATGTGCCATAGCATCAAGGCCATTAACATCATCTAGCTCATTGATATTATCATTTTTGTATGCAAAATTTGCCTCCACATCATCACTTTGAAAAGTCAAATTTGCTTCCACATTATTTGAACTTCTTTTTATAGAAGCCTGATAAAGTTTTGCTAGATGCTCAGGCGTACGACAGGTACGTGACCAATGTCCTTTCATGCCACACCGGTAACATTGATTTTCAACAACTCTTGAAGGGCCATTCTTATCTTTTTTCTGCCCATCCCCAAGTTTCTTCTTTTGGTGGGTATTTGGGTTATAATTGTTGCTTCCCCCACCATAATGACGGTAATTTGTGCGTCCCCTACCACGACCACGGTCTCGGCCACGACCACGACCACGACCGCGTCCACGTGTATGATGATTATTGCGTACAGTCACATTCGCTTCAGGGAATGGAGCTGATCCAGTGGGACGGATCTCATGATTTTTCATTAATAGCTCGTTATTTTGTTCAGCCACAAGAAGACATGAGATCAATTCAGAATATTTCTTAAAACCCTTTTCACGATATTGCTGCTGCAGGAGCACATTTGAAGCATGAAAAGTTGAAAATGTTTTTTCTAATAAGTCCTCATCTGTTATTTTCTCACCACATAATTTCAATTGAGAACTTATTTTGAAAACTGCTGAATTATATTCAGTCACAGATTTAAAATCTTGGAGCCTCAAATGCATCCATTCATAACGAGCTTTAGGCAAAATTACCGTTTTTTGATGATCATACCTTTCTTTTAAATTATTCCACAATTCTAACGGGTCTTTTACCGTCAGGTATTCAGCTTTCAACCCTTCATGCAAATGGTGGCGTAGGAAAATCATAGCCTTAGCCTTGTCTTGGCTAGTTGCTTCATTTCCAGGTAAAATAGTACTTCCTAGACCTTTGGCATCTAGGTGGATTTCAGCATCTAAGACCCAAGACAAATAGTTTTTTCCAGTGATATCAAGAGCCGTAAACTCGAGTTTGGTAAGATTGGCCATGGATCAAACTAAAATGATAATAACAAAAATTAGAATTATAATAAAATTGATGCACACTGAAACACAATAAATAAAATATTAGGATTCAAAAGTCACCCATAAATAAATTATTCTTTAAAATTATAAACAAAATAAATGAATAAATAAACAATGACAAATAAACATATATGAGGGAAAAAAAATAAACAACACAAATAATTAGTTACAATAATAATATAGAGACAATGTATATATAAATATATATAGGGGGAAGGGGGTAATGTAAATGCGGTAATATAAATAAATATATAAATATTACAATAGACTAACTAATATATAATAAAAATTAAACTAAAAATAAAAATAAAAATAATGCTACAGTGAGATAAACGAAATAAATATAAATTGATAAATAATGAATAAACAACATATAAATTATTAGGCCTTATTATAAATAAATTATATAAACAACATATATAAACAACATAAATAAATACGAACAAATAGAATGATAGGAAAAAATAATATATATATAAACAGTGTAAATATATATATATATATATGAGAGTTAGTGCAATATAGATAAAACAACAGTAAATATATATATATATATGTATATAAGGGTTAGTACAATATAGATAAAACAACATGGGACACTGTAAATTATATGTATATGAGAGTTAGTACAACACAGATAAAATAATGTAAAATACCATAGATACCAAATGGAGATGATACATAAATTACATCAATTATTTGAAACAAACATAATATTTTACAATGTGACAACAAAAATAAAATGACTTAAAATAAAACAGAATGTTAACATAAAATAAATATATATAACATAATGAAAAAAAAAATTAAAATGTAAAGAAAAGAACAATAGAGTAACATTATATAATATAAAACATGATAATTAAGAAAGGAGATAATATAAAGTTAATATGTAGTCAATACATAGATATATATTGTGATGATTGAGTAAGGAGATAATTAGACGATGAGAAGAGTGCATCATCTTACGAAGGGTTTATACCTCAAATTTTCAGAGCAAGGTCGTGCTGATAACGTGTTGTAAAACTACAAGAAATAAGGAGAATGAAGAGTAGAAAAGAAAGCAAGAGATAGAGAAGACAATGGCCTTTTCTCATTCACTTTGGTTCAAGGTACAAATGCCTCATGTATGCCCTCTATTTATAGGCCTCCAAGCATTGAAGTCCTATACTAAGGTTACAAAGGAATAAAGAACATCATAATAGCATTAACAATAAGAAACTCCTCCCAAAAACATTCATTAGGGAGGTTATGTAGTTTATGACACTTGAAGGTGAGGAATCCTATGAGAATTCTAAGGGTTAGGGGTTATGGACATCCACTCATGCAATATTCATAACAATCAAATTTTTACTGTTTTACTTTTTTTCTTCAATAGGCATCACACTACTTTTTTTCCATGAGTTTATTGCAAATCTCTGTTTTATCCCCCCTTATGAACACAAATCTGTCTTAAATTTTTATTTCTACCATCTCTTTATGTTCCTTTTACATATCATTGTAATTTTGTCATATATAGAAAGTGGTGTCGACATCCTGATGGTATTAGCCATTAGATGCAGAGACGGATATGAACACGGAGGGAATCAAAGGCCATCCATGGACGGAGGATGGGGGAATGTGTTCATCATGTCCTCATTTTGCTTCCTCTCTCTTCTGACCTCCATTTTTGTTTCTATTTGGTCGCGTCCTCACGTATCCCAACCAAATTACCCTTTCACCCCTCCTCCTAATTCTTTCCTAATGTTTCCTCTCCCTTCTACAGCATTGTTGGATTGACTTTCACATCTCTATATTGTTATTATTTTCACATAAAAATGATTTAAATTTTGGATCTCTAATTACATTTTACCCTTTCTAAAAGGGTATTTGGATAGAAACAAAACTATAATTTTAGTGATTTTACAGTATACGAAGTAAATGTAAAAGAGTTTATTTCGATTTGTGAAAAAAAATACTTTTAAAAAGCATTTTTAGGGGCATTCAAACACCCTCTAAGTCCCTAATTTTTTTTCCCATGACTTCAAGTCCCTAATCATATGAGCTTGCTTCACAGTGCTTGATTATAATTCTTACTTTAAAAATCATAAATCTAACCTTTTAAAAAAATATTTTTTATTAACCAAATATATTTGTACTCCTTCGGTCCTTAATATATGACCTAATTGTTGAGTTAGTTTGGTCCTAAATATAAGACCCATTTCTCATATTTATCAATTTCTCTAAATTACCCCTATAGATATTCTTTCAACCATAATCAAATACAAGAAGGAGGGGAGGTATTAAGAAAGAGGATTATGGTTGTTTAAGAAAAACGTGTCATATTTCTTATAATTAACTAACTTACCTAACTTTCTTAATCTAATTAAATTAGTTAAATAGATCTTATATTAAGGATTGGATGAGTATTATTTATATTGCACAGCTTTATCTGGTTAAATTATATGTAATTATATCATATTTTAGCATAAAGTAATAAGTATTAATGGGAGAAAAGTTACAACGGCGCCGTACACGCCAGTAATGGAAAAAGCAAGAGCACGTGGCCCTTAGAAGTTAGCAAAGATAAAACAATAAGTCAATACTGAAACGTCATCAGGATCAAATCAGAAGAAGTAAGGGTATTTCAGTAAAAGTAATGTGATCCTATCAGGATTCAGGATGAAGGTGAACGACAAATAAAGAAGTGTGTTGACACGGTGAGAAGAGCATCGAAGCAAGCAAACAAAGCTAGGGAGAGAAGCAAAGATCGTTGGCGAAAAAAATAAAACAGAGAGAGAGAGAGAGAGAGAGAGAAGATCGATCGATGAGGATGGTGAGCAATTTATTATATATGATGAGCAGTGTAATTCTGAGAAAGTGTGTGCAAGTTTACAATGAATGTTCGTATCTCTTCACCGATCTGGCTTTTTGTTTGGTATCTTCATTGAGATTTTCTGGTCTGATTTCCGGCAAAGTTCGTCGGTGGTTTCTGTCCAAAGGTACCTCCCTTGTCACCATTAACGATCATTAGGCATGATCGCTAGCTAATCACACACTTGAGCTGCACAATTAATTATTATTCTTCCATCCTTCTATTATCCCAACAATAACCTTCTCAGACTTATCAATATATAACACTACTGTTTCATGCTTGATCTGTTTTGATTTGAGGTCTGTATATTCTCATGGAGTTGGGATATCTATGATCTATATCAGCATCTTATCGGTTGAACCTTTTGTTCTTTTGCCATGGCATTACAATCCAAGGGAAACAGATTCTCTGAAGTTTTTTTTTTTCTTTTGGAAAGTAGTGTGAAGTGCTGAATTGGAACCAATTGCTAAATTTGCATTAGTTATTAAGTTTAGAAAAAATTATAAATTTAAGAGATAAAGTGAGTGATTGAAATATCACATCTAGAACTATTATCTCTTATTTTTAATATAAGAGTTAGTTTGATATTCAATTTATTTTAAGTATAAGACCCCAATACACTTTGTCTCTTATATTTATTTATTTTTTTAAAATAGTTCTTGTAATAGTTGCGTTAAAGGTTTCATCAAATAATAGTTTTAATTATTATATATATTAATAAGGGTATTTTAAAAAAAATAATATCTTTATTATAAATAACTAACTTAACTAATTTTTTAATCTTTTCAAATTAGTTAACCAGGACTTATATTAATACTGGAGATAATATTACAAACCATATGATGCTATTGACGTTCTAGTTACGGGTGAATTTTTATGCCACTATTTCACAATGACATTAGCAAACTCCTCTTAAATTAATAATTGCCAGAATTCTAATCAGGTTTGATTCCAAGCTCTTGCAAATAATAACTTCATTTTTATTTATATCAATTAATAATATAAAACTATTAGCATTATTAATCAACCAACATGAAATATTAATACTACATGTGAAATTTATAACAAGTCACTCTTACGGGTTATCAATAATATGACTTGTTTGTGGTACGTGTACTGTAAGTTTTCGCAAGGTTTACATTAATATAAAATAGTAAAACTAATAAATCCAAAAATGACCAACTACTTCTTCTTTTTTTTTGGTTATGTACAAATATATGTATTGAAGGTAATCTTATTTAGGAGATGTTTGAATAGAAATCAAACCATAATTTTAAAAATACTTTTACGATATAAGAAATAAATATATAGAAGAGTTCGTCTCGTTTTACAAAAAAAATGTTCTTGGAAAGTACTTTCACACAGCCCCAAACACCTTCTAAAATAGGTTCAAACGCCAAATGTAAAACATTGCTTCATCACAAAACAATGAAATGGCCCATTCGCCAAACTCAACGGGTTTTATTAGATATTTACTCGTAATATTTTTGCCCTTTTATGGGTAAGAGCCTAAGCCCAAAATATAAAACTCTTGGACTTAGCCCATAAACTAGTCACACAAAAACAAAAAACGAGGTGAGGTGGCATTATAGTAGTATGAGGAAAAGATAAAGAGAAGGCTATAACCCCAAAAAAAAAAAAAAAAACCACGAGAAGGGATCCGCGGAACGAAGATGACCCTCGTCCCTAGGATGTGAAGCTTGTCTTCATGGGCTACTGGCGGCAAGGAAATTGATTGTGACAAGGAAGAATAAAAATTCATTGTATAGCATAACATTTTTATATCAACAGAATTGGATATAGTAAAAGAGATTAGTTTCTCACAACATAATGAATTAAGGTTCGAATTCTCGTTGGAGAGGCATCCTCATTTGTATACTGATAGGTCAAGGGGTGTTTGGGAAACCCAAAACCATGGTTTCAGAAACACTTTTCCGCAAAACGAGGTAATCTCTCCACATATTTACTTCGTAATCCGTAAAAGCACTTTTGAAACCATGGTTTGGTTTCTATCCAAACACCCCCAAATGGGATTACTTTAAATAGGATGATATCTATGTTTTAAGGGAAAAAAAATTCATTGTATGGCACAATATTTTTTTAACGGAAAATTTTATGTACGTTTACTGTAATGCGTCAACTGATTTTGACCCGCCGCGGGGGGGGGACAAAGTGTCAACCATAGGTAGAACAACCCATCAAATCAACGGTTAAAGAAAACAAGTCACACTTCCATTTCTAATATAAAACTTAATTAATTAAAATAAATTAAGAATGTTATTTAAATTAGTTAATATTATATGTATTTTAAAACATTCTAAGCATATTTCTTAATTTTCTCACCTCTTCTCCTATTTGATTATTATTGGAGTTTGAAAAAAAATTGATAAACATATAAAATAAGTTTTATATATAGGATACACATCAACTCTTTAATTAGATTTTATATTAAAGAGCAGAGAAGTATTATATTTGCCAATTTGGCATGGCAACTTTACCACCTTTGTTTTCCTTTCATTGTCTTCAACGTTTGGTATGGACGTCTCATTTGTGTTTAATTATTTTTTTGACCTTGCATTTGTGTTTAATTAGTATCTCACAAATGCTTTTAAGTATGTTTAATACGGCGGGGAATCAACAACATGGGATGGACACCAAGTTAGGGGGAATTAAATGAGGAAAAGGAGAAAGAAAAGGGACGCTAATTGATAAAATCTGAAGAGAGACAACGAAGTGTTGACTCATCATTTCTGCAAGACAACATAAGATTATTATTGTACTCATCCGATCCTTAATATAAGATCTAATTATTAAGTTAGTTTTGATTCTAAATATAAGACTTATTTATCATATTTATTAATTTTTTCTAAATTACTCTTATGGATATTCTGTCAACCATAATCAAGTAGAAGAGAAAGAGATAGTATTAAGAAAGATGATTATGGTGTTTTAGAAAAAAAAAATCACATTTCTTATAATTAACCAACTTTCTTAACTTCCTTAATGTAATCAAATTAGTTAAATAGATCTTATATTAAGGATCGGAGGAGTATATATATAGGAACTCTGCTTAATATATTTCTAGATTGTACTCACAGAGGAGGAAAACAGTCACGGTTCTAGTAACATCATATAAGATCACATAAATATCTCTCTTTCTCTACAATTTCACATTATATATCTTTTATGATTATAGTCTTGACAATGCCAAGTCCAACGCGATATCTCTCTTTCTCTGCAATTTCACATTTTATTATATCATAGTCTTGATAATGCCAAGTCCATCGCGTCCACCAGAAAGTCTACATCCATAATATTCATAAATCATCAGTGATAATTATTAATTTATGAACATTCAAAATAATAAAAATGCGTCTATCGTATGAAATACTAAGATCTGCTGCTATCATGTAGTATCTTTAATTTCTTATATGACGCCATCTCATATACTAATGTGTTGAATATAGATATCTTTGATCAGCTAAAATTTAAGCTAGTGTCTAACAGAGAATAAGTTTGTCGACAAATCTCACATGTGGATTAGAATTTTTCTTATTGTAAGTGCCATCCCTCAATATTATTTTTTGACATTCCATCAAAATTAATCCTTAGTAATGTCTATAAATATGAGATTAACAAATCAAAAACAAGGAAAAAACCAAATGGGTCACAAATAAGAAATTTAATTACTAATAAGTCATGTCAACCTCTAACATTTACACATCACCCTCTGATATTTTGTTAGAGAAAAGACTAGCTGGTAATCAATTTCCTTATTTGAGATCTATTTATAATTGTTTTTCATTAGACAGCATACATTAATAATATTATTAGAGATCAACTACTTCATATATTGCTGTCCGCTTCTTTTAATTAAAAAAATTCTATAGAATATTGTTTCTTAAGTTTTGAGAATTGAGGCCAAGGCTAACCTGCATCTTCTCTAGTGAAACACAGAGGAGGTGTAATTCTGAACACATTCCCATAATATCCACCTTTTCCAATAAGGACTCCTAATTCTGTTGTGAATGAGGAATAAATGATCAGTTGGAAATTAAGAGGAAACGGAAACACAAATAGCTAAAACTACAGAAAAAAAGGCCATGAAATCTACCTTTCATCTGATCTAATACTTGTAATGTTTCAGTTTTTGCTGGTGTTTTAAGTTCCCTGTCATTGACAAGTTCAACTCCAAGGATCATCCCTCTCCCTCTTACGTCCCCAATTGCTAAACAAGAAACCAACTAGCTCAATAAGCAAGAAAAAAGAAAACTTTCTTATATTTTGCAAAATTAAAGAAAGATCCATGTGAAGCAAAGAATTTGCACCTTATAAACTCTGTCCTTTAAAAAAGCTAGCTATAATCCAAGGGCATGAATAAGAAGGAATAAATGCCTTACATTCATATTTGTCCTTGAGGGCAGAGAGCCTCTCTTTCAAGTAGGATCCCACAACAAACGCATTTTCTTGAAGCTTCTCCTTCTCTATCACTCTTAAAACAGCCAATCCTGCAGCAGTGCAAACAGGGTTCCCTCCAAACGTGTTGAAGTAATTTCGGCGAACCAAGACCTGAGCAATCTCTGGAGTAGTTACCACTGCACCTAAGGGAATGCCATTCCCAATGCCCTAATAACAGAAGAAAATCATGAGACAATAACATACCTATACAAAGCAAGTCCGCTTTGATGTACACTAGAGTTAGGTAACAAATGTAGAGAACAGAGAAATCGATGATCCTTTTGATTTGGCGAGTTGAGCCAATTCTTCTAGACTTAGTGAAAACTGTAATAGCTGTCAATTCGTAATCAATTGTAATCCAAGTTCTTGTGGGAAAGCTGAGGGACTGGAGAAAGAACAGTTACCTTTGCCATTGTCACAATATCGGGAACAACGCCATGGGCCTCAAATCCCCAAAAATGGCTTCCAGTGCGCCCAAACCCAGCCTGAACTTCATCAGCAATACAGAGTCCTCCAGCATTTTTAATACTGCTGCAAACTGCAGGTAGGTAACCTGGGGCCAATTCTATGATGCCCCCCACTCCCTGCCACATGTAAACAACAGTGCCATTAAGGGTATGTTTTCACTGAGATTTTACTTTAAATATGGGCCCATTTCATTTCAGAGTATAAATACTTGAATGGCTTCAGAAATGAAGGCAGCAACATTTCCAGAAGTTCCGAAGTTAATAATGTCTTGGACGTCTCTGGCATACTTTTCTCCGTCAGAACCAAAAATTCCTCTGTAAGGGTCTGGATTCACGGCATGATGAACTCCAGTCTGTTGGCCACATCAACAGAACAACATATTAATTAGGGAATTGGTAATAGGACAATTTAAAACGTCACAGTGCTCTCAGCCAAAAGTTATGTTCAATCAGTTCACGCAAGGGAGAAAGTGATAAATAAAACAAAGGAAAAGGCTATAAACTAAAAGCCGTATTTTTGTTTTCCCCCAATAATCCGAGGCCAAAGAATACACCAAGCACAACTACGTAATTTTCCCAAGGGGGTCTACATTTAGTGTAAGGCCCTCGCTTTCATTATCATGAGGTGTATAATTTGTTTTGTTAGTCTTCCCACAAAAGAAGAAAAGCAGAAACCGTACGTATGCGGACTATAAAATGAACGGCTCGTTATCATAGCAAAGCCAATTACTTTCAAAAGAAGTTGAGGAAAGCCTCCGAGTCCAACGATGGCAAACTGCGTCGATGTTACCATCATACCCACGTTTTTAAAAAACTAAAAGGTGGGTGAAAGTATGCGTCATCCACCTTAGATGTGACAATCCACTAACATTTTTTTAAAAACATATTCCTTCATCTTACATTTAAAAAAAAACTTCGAACACATAATTATTTTAAAAAAAATCATATAATATACACTTTAATTAAGTAATTTAATAATTTTTTAATCTCTTTAAATTAGTAAGCTAAATCTTATATCTAAGGTCATACTGTATATGACATGCATACAAGTCATATGTAGTACAAATGTGACTGGTTTATTACAAAGTACAAATGTTGTATGACATGTTTAGTATAGACGTATTTTCAGAGGGGCACATAAGTTATAACTGTACAAATTTTATTTCATTATAAAGAAATTATATATTTATCATAATCCGATTATGAAATTCAATAATAAAGAGATATAATTAACAAATTTGTTTGATGCATTATCACACAATCTCTGAGAAAAGCCATGTTTTTGAAAGATAAAAAAATAGAAATAGAATCAGAAAAAAAGGACAGAAAAAGAAAAGAGAAACGATAAGAGGGGAAGGAATTGAAAGATATACATACTTGAACAATATTAAATTTCCAGATGCTTTGGGCTGTGGCCCCCATCGTCCCAGCTGCATTTCCGTGGTAGGAGTTCCTGAGAGATATAACGTCATGGCATCCTGTGTACAATCTGGCCATCAATATAGCCAATTCGTTTGCTTCCGTTCCAGAATTTGTGAAGAACACCACCTTTATTCCCAATTTATAAGCACAATAATTAGCCTCAACTCGCAAACACAGTTTCCATGCTTATCTGTGTCCAACAAGTATCACCGGTGTGACAAGCGAACTACGTACGATCAGCGACAACTAAAGGGGTGTTTAGATAAAAACCAAACCATGGTTTCAGAAGTGCTTTTACGGATTACGAAGTAAATATGTGGAGGAGGTTATCTTGTTTTGTGGAAAAGTACTTCTGAAACCGCGGTTTTAAGAATGCCAAACACTCCCTAAAACATATTCTTTAGGGAATTCACATTGATATATAGAAAATTAAAATTCCTTTTTTAACCAATTTAGTGACTATGGCTACTGATTAAGTTAATTTTTTAAACAGTTCCTAATTTCACTAAAATCATTAATATACCTTTTATTTTTAAATCTCTCTTAGTGTCAGTCACTTAAAAGATAATTGAAAATTTTATTATTTATTATTATGAGTATAATTAATACTGAGAATTCTGACTAGTAGTATAACTTCTCCACCATCCTATTATTTATCTTTGCAAAAACGTGAGACATGACAATTTGATACGTATCATTCCTTATGGCACCTCTTTTCCGTTAAATACAGTGAATAAGGAAGATACGTTACTCTTATCGAAACATACGGATTCGCGTGGGGTCACGTGAAATTAGTGAATTGAATTATTAACATGAACACGTAATCTTCTTCATCAGTTTGACGACTGAAACAAGGTCTTTGAAAACTAAAGGGTTAATTAATCCACAAGTCCTTATAGTTTCAACGAATTTTGAATTAGGTTCTTATGGTTTTTTTTTTATCAGGTCCTTATACTTTACCTTTTTTTAATTAGGTTATTGTATTTATTTTTCTTTTAATTAAGTCCTTATAATTTCACTAAATTTTTAATCAGATCCATGTAGTTTTAATTTTTATTTATTAATTAAACATAAGCTTAATTAAATAGATTAATACTAAAATATAAAATATTAATAATTAAATTAAATTAATAATTATGTAATAAAAAAGTAATAGAATTAATTAATTCAGGAAAATTTTTTAGAACAATTAATTTTTTTGCTGAAAAAATTAAAATCATGATAATAATTCAATATCTTTAGAATATTATTGTTTATAAACTAATATTAAATAATATATACTATTTTATGTTTATATAATAGTACTATTAGAATTTATAAAATAAAGAATAAAAAATTCAGAGACTTAATTAAAAATAAGGTAAACTTATAAGCACTTGATAAAAAGAAAAATAAATACAAGGACCTAATTAAAAACAGGTGAAAGTATAAGGACCTGATAAAAAAAACTATAAAGACCTGATTCAAAATTAGTTAAAACTATAAGGAGCTGTGGATTAATTATGCCAAAACCAAAAGCAGAGACGTTTCAGAATCATGCAAAACAAGCAAGTAAAGCGTGAGTCATCGTCGCATCAAACACACGAATATGATCATTGATTAGGGATGCATTATTTTTTTTTAAAAAAATAAAACTGACAACTACAGAAATCATCATGAGCAAAAGTCACCTTGAGATCGCCGGGAAGTTTAGAAGCCAGAGCCTCGGCGAAATCGGCGATGGCATGGTTGAGATAGAGAACCGTCGAGTGCTGCAACCGCTTTGTCTGGTTCACTATGGCCTCCACCACATCAGGATGGCAGTGCCCGCAGCACACCGTCGCAATCCCTCCGAACGCATCCAAATACCTCCCCCCCTTCTCGTCGTACAAGTACTGCCTCTTCCCCTCCACTATGTTCACCTATCACCACCACCGTTCCGTCGTCGTCAGAATTAAAATCGGAATCAGAATCAGAATCAGCAAACATGCTAAATATTTCTGTTACTAATTCGTACGGCATTTCGTCAATTTAGGAACGAAAAATGATGGCGTGTGTGCAGAGCGACGGATTTTGTGCTCGTCGTTGTCATCAGTATTGAAATCAGAATCATCGTGTTGATCATTCAAATATTTCTGAGTAAATTCAAAGGAATTATACATATATTGAACTTGGGAAATAAATTTGTCATTCTTACTGGAGTCTTGTACAAGTGGAAGATGGAGGGGCTGAGATACTGCTTGCGCTTGGCGAGGATTTCGTCTGCGGAGGGGCCGGAGTAGGGCGGAGGAGAGTAATCGAAGGGTGGGAGTTCGGGGGTGGCGGTGGCGACGGCGTCGTTTTGCTTCTCGGGCAACTGAGACAAAAGCCGTTGCCTGCGGCTCATAGGATTCATTCGCGGCAAGAATTTCGTGGACACGTATCCCGCCATTTTTCGCGCTGAGGCCATGAGCTCCGACCTCCGAGATTGCAGGACCCGACCCGACAAATCGGATGGTGTGAGTTTTTATGTGACTCTGTGAAGGAGAGGGAGACGAAGAAGGATGGCAGAAGCGAGGAAGGTTTAAATAATAACTTGGAAGGTTATCACTGATTTGATTAGAGGGAGAAATTGGCATGTGAGTTGTGAGAAATAAATAGAAATGATGAGCACCTCATTCCAAAAAAAAGAAAAAAAGAAATGATGAGCAAACTAGAGTTCACCTCCAATTGGATTCTCACTACTTATAATTGGAATTTTCAAAATTGCATATTGCAATTTTATTCCTAATTAATCGTGGTTGAGTTAACAAAACAAACACATAAGAAAACGGAGAAGCATTACGTAGCCTGATAAGCTTGTTAGGAATACTTCAATAATGGAATGGATCGCTGCGTATTTTGGCGCCAAGGGGAAAAATTGGATTGCCAAATATGCCCTTGATACATACTACTCCCTCCGTTTCTTATTATAAGAGACATTTGATGCTTATGGCATGTTCCTATATATAATAGACACTTAAAAGTTTTCTCTACTTTTTTGTGTTGATTTCTTATTTTATTTATATTTATTTTGTTTCCAACCCACACTCTCTCTCCCTTTTTTTTTTTGATAAACCACACTCTCTCTCCCTTCCACTACTCTTTTTTTTAATAATTTAATTGTTCTCTCTCATGCTCTCTTTCCATATTAATGAGGGTATTTTTTTTAAAAAAAATTATACTTTTTAAACATTGATTATTCTTAACTAATTTTAATTTTTTTTATCAACGTAATTCGGTTATTTGTCTCTTATAATAAGGAACGGAGAGAGTAATATTTCTTCCTACCTTGAAATCAAGAATTAATAGAGGAGTTTGTTTTGATCATAAATATAAAATTTTAATTAATTTTATTTTCTAAATTTATGATTTTTTTCCCCTTAAACTCTCGTTATAGATGGTACATATTAAAATAATTAAAATAATTATTTGAGAAAAATTGATACACATTTTGGTATAAATAATAAACTAATTTTTTTAATTTATATGAATTATAGTTACTTAATTAGTTCGTTTACATTTAGAGAATAGGAGAGAGATAACTGTGGGAAGAGTTACATGAAAATAACCATATACCGTAACTCTCACTTCAAACTTCGCGAGATACACAAGTAAAATGTGTCTATATGAAATAGATTTCACACACACGTACTCTTACGCTGGACCTCATTTTAAATGTAAGAGCTATTACATCCCACACATTCTTAATATAAAAATTAGATAATTAATTTGAGAATATTAAAAAATTAGTTAAGTTAGTTATTTATCACAAATATGAATTAATCTCCTCAAACTATTCTCTTCAATCATATGCATTGGATGATCAGAAATAGTACCACTTGGTGGAATCCCTTACAATAAATAGGAATATTTTGAGAAAAAAATAAGAGACAATATGGATTAAGATTTTATATTTATGACTGAGTCAAACTTCTAGCTAGCTCTTATATTAAGAATTGGAAGTAGTAATTTGTCGTGTAATTTATACTATAAATTAATTCTTATATTAAAGATTGAAGGTAGTAGTTTGTAGTGTATTTTCACTGCAAACTAGTTTTTATATTTACGACATGAAATAGTATTATTTTATCTTCAAGTATAAAAGCATCAATGTTATCACACAGACACATAAAATTTATATAAAATCATAGTATCTTGGGTTGTAATTATAAAAGCTTGTTTGTAGCCTACAAACAAGTTCTAATAACTATTATTCATAAGCCATATATAAATGGAGCCACTCATTTCATACTCTTGAAAAAGGCAAATGTCCCGCAATTTAGATTAAGGGTGTGTTTGGATGAAACCAAACCATAGTTTGAAGAATAGCTTTTAGAGAATAGATTATGGGAAGAACAGATTCTGTGAAAAATAGATTATGTGAAGAAGTGATTCTGAGAAGTAAGAGTATTTGGATAGCTGTTATCAGAAGTATTTTTTATATATACAAATTACTAAAAAAAACATAAGTTAATATGATAATTATATAAAAGATAAATTTTATGATATATTTTAATTTGAAGGAATAAAATTGTTAATAATATATTTTTTACCAACATAATTAATAATACATAAGATAATGTAATTAATAAATAATTAATATGCGTATATATGTTTATAAGATATAAGGTTAAATATGTTTATAAAAAAATAATTGAGAAATGTTAACGTCATATTATTGTTGAGATCTACTCTGACAAGCACAATCATCTCTTCAATTTGAGCCAGAAGCAAAATGAATTCACTTCTCTTGAAACCATGGTTTTGGATTCCAAAACCATAGTTTTGGCCCAAACCATGGTTTCAAATTATTGGTTCAAAATTTATGTTGTTTGGGTGACATCTCACCAAAACTATGGTTTTGCCCAATCAGCCCTAAAAAGGAAATAGAAGACGACAATACATTGTGCGCGCGCGTGAGAGAGAGAGAGAGAGAGAGAGCATTTTAATTCGAGGCTCCACCAGATATGCATCTACCTCAAATGTCGAGCTTAGATTCGACCTACCCACAAATCCATAATGTATCGGCCCTTGATTCTTGACCATGTTCATCTTTTCGGTCTCGTCGGACTTCCATTTTCGCAAAATTGATCAGAGGTCTCATTATTTTACTATAACATTTATAAATATTATAGTGCTCCTTTCAAATCCCGATAGATTATTTGAAAGCAATTTTTTAATTATAATTTATAAATATAAAATAAGTATGTAAGGAAAATTCAGTGAGTGACATATTCCTAGGCGTTTTACATCCACTCAAAAAATCACTTTTATATTTTATGAGATAAAAATTACTTTTACAGTTTTTATGGTAAAACTTAATTAACTAATTTGAATAAATTAAAAAATATTAGCTAAATTATTTGATATGATATATTTTTTAAAAAACATCATAAATATCTTTCTTTATTTCCTCCTCATCTCTCTTGTTTAATTATTGTTGAGGAAATACAAACAGGGTTAATTTGAAAAAATTAATAAATATATAAAATAGGTCTTACATGTAAAACTAACATTAACTCCCTAAATAAATCATACATTAAGGGCCTGTTTGGCTCAATGAGAGGAAGGAGAGGGGAGGGATTTTAATGGAGGGAAGAGGAGGGGAGCAGAGTGGAATGATTTTAATATTACCTTGTTTGGATTTATGAAAAAAGAGGGAAGGGGAGGAGAGTGGAAGGATTTTAATGTTACCTTATTTAGTTCATGAGGAGAGGGGAGGGAAAAATATTTTCACACTAACAATTTTGCCCTTATTTTATTTAATATTATTTTTTTCAAATTTTATATAATGCTTAATAAAATAGAACTGTAAATAACATTTAATATCTTGAGCAATACTTATATAAAAATTCTAATGTACTCTAGAGCATAAAGTATTGTTGAAAAGAATGCTGAAGTAATGTTCAGCCGCAACTTGTACTATATCCCATCTTTGAATAAAATATTTGGTCATGCAAAGGAGAAAGCAGTGTCTGGAAACAAGAAGAAAATGATTTAGGATAGTACAGGGATATTAAAAATAAATATAGGCATAATGGTCACAACATGATAAAATATTATCATTTCTCACCAAATCCTTCCAATTTTGGAAGGGAGGTTGAGGAGGGAAGGGGAGGAAAAAATATTTTTGTGTGTTGTCAAACAGGAAGAAATGATTAAAGTCCTTCCCCCCCTCTCTCTTCTCCTCCAAATCCCTCATACCAAACACATCTTAAGGACAGAAGACTAGTAAACACCTCACTTTAATATGGTTTTTGGGGTTTGTTTAGGCGAGTAAATATACCCAACATATTTCGATGTAATACCTAACCCACATGCACCTTTCCCCATCATGAACATATATAAATGCTACATTAAACTCAACTAGATTATTGTTTAGAAATTGTATATATAGATTAAAAAAGAAGTAAATTAAAAGAAGTTATAATTGCCAACAACTAAATAATACAGTAAGATCAAAGAATCCATAGAAAAGGTAGCCCAAAATAAAGTCATAATCTCCAGAATTTTTATAAAAGGCCACACGGTAACACACAGCTTTTCGTTTATAAATAAGTGTTGGTCATATAAAAAGGATTATGATGGCTTAAGTACTAGGTTTCTATAGTTTAAACTACTATTTCGAGTCTTTAATATAAAAGTTAGTTGACTTATTTAAATATGTTAAGAAAAGTAGTTAAAGTAATTATTTATAATAAATATGTATTTTTTTTCTAAAATATTTTTGCTAATCATGTATATTAGTTAAAATTACTATTTAATAAAATATTTAACATGTGCAACTACTATAATGATTATATTAAGAAAAATAAATAAATATGAAAAATAATATATTTAGGGTCAAAATTAAATGTCAAAGTAGTCTATATTTTTTTGAGATACACATATATATCAAAGAATTTTCATTTTGCCATGTTATGTATCAACACAAATCGTGTCAATTTATGCTTGTACGATTTTAAAAAATGAATATATAATGAAACTAAAACTATATAATTTATCCATATCGGGTACGACCTTCTTTTTCCCGAGAAAAAAGAGACAAAATGGCTTTCCACATCATAGCCTCATATTGACGGTAATATGATACGCCCTTATGCGCATATGAGTGCCGTGTAGGATTTCCACAATTTATTTAAATAACCTTAAATTATTTGATATTATTGAAACCCATCTAGAAGATATCATCTTCAATGAAGAATCGGAATCAACAATCATGTTATTCTTGATGATTTATAAAACAAGATAAATTTGAGAAACTCTCAAGGTATAACATCTTTTTAAATATTACATTCAATCTGATCTTAAATATAAGAGTTAGTTTGTAATACAAATTGTATTACAAACTAGCTCAATAGAACTCTTTCATCGTTGTGTCAAAAAAGAAGTACAAAGGAAAAAAAATTCGCTAGATGATTATCACTCAGATCAGTTGTGAATTTTGATTGGAAGTTATGGTGAAACTAAACCAAAATAGAGCGAGTGAATTGTTAGATGCTTCACTGCCTAAAATAATTTGTATTATTCATAATTTATTGTTTTAAATCTTATATGATATAGATATAGATTTTTATTTTAAATTTATACACACAGGTTCTGTTTAGTTCCAACTCATTTATAAGTATACAAAAGTAATCCTTATTGCATTACTATTTCTGACTAGTTTGGTTAGATTTAACGATGATAAAAAATTACACAAGTAAAAAAGAATTGCATATTTTTCTTGGTAATATTTATTCTTAAGGGTCCCCAGAAATATTTATTGCCAGTTTGCACTCCTTGACAAAATATCGAATTTTTCCCAATATGTTAATGTGCACATTGAATTGCTGAAAAACGTAAGAAATTTTTTTTTAACAAGACAAGTGAATGACAATATGTAAACACTCATTTCATTTCACGTTACATACGAATGGAATCGAACACAAGAGCTAACAGCTAGGCAGTAAATTTAAATGAATTATTGAAAATATACACACAACCCATTCATTATATATATAAAAATAATGCTCCAATGAATAACACAACACGTCACAATCTGCTATAAAACCTACGACATGAATAAATCATCGGTTATTGATGATGAACCTCCTTTGCTGTCTTTGTTAATCTCGTCCAGAATTACAATGAGTGCCACTATGAAAGCATAATCCACGTTGGGATACACTGTCACCATGAAATTTGTTTTCCCGAACATAACGCTTTCAACTGTATGCTTCTTATGCATCTGCAATATTTTCCATAATCATTTCTCACCACATGTTAATTGTATACTACTTCCAGTCTTAAATATAAGAGCTAGTAAACTAATTTGAGTAGGTTAAAGAAATAAATTAAGTTAGCTATTTATAATAAATAAGTATTATCTTTTCTAAAATATCTTTGCTAATCAAGTTTATTGGTTAGAACTAATATCATTAGAAAGACTATTTTGACAAAGAAATAGATAAATATGGGAGATAAAGTAGATTATGGTCTTATATTTACAGTCAAAATAAAAATCAAACGATATCTTACGTCAAGGACTAGAGGTAGTATATGTAACCATTAATTAATTCTTTATTATTCTACGGAAAAACAAATAATAGATTGAGCAAATCAAATACCTGGGCAACGATGTTGTTAGATTCACCAGCATAAACAACACAAGATCGTTCGAGCCAGCTTCCTTTGATCTTAAAGTCACAAACTTGTTCCGATGTATTAGAAGCCAAGAACACATCTAATTTGGTCTTAACTAATTGGATCAGAGACGATCGTTTCAGAGTAAAGATGAGATCTTTGGGGTCGGAGCTATCTCCTCTGAAAGCTTGCCATCTATCATGTGCTGTCATGATCTGCAATATGCATATCATTTTTAATTTTATTGCTCTCTTTTTATCTCAAACTATATAATCATTTTGATAAGAATGAACAAAAAATATGGTGATGGTGGAGTTGTGATATTCAAAGTGACAAACCTTCCTGCGGAGAGTGACGACGGGGTTCTGAGCAGCGTCAAGTAAGACACGGTGGTCATGGAGGGTTAGAACAGAAGCTCGAAGCTTGAAAACGACGTTGCCGTTTAAGTCCGTGACGGTGAACTGATCGGCAACAGTGAGCACCTTTCTAACAATCGCTAGGTCCACTGGATATGGACAACAATACTGTGGCCCCACCACAGCCATCGGCGCTGGGTAAGGCGGTGCGGATGTGGTAGGGGCGGCACCGGAGGTGGAGGCATACGGCTGTGTATAAACCATGATTCAGGTCTAAAAAAAAACCGACGAGGGATATATATATATATATATAGGCCTAGCCAGTAAACACAAGTACGTATATATGTGTTGTGAATATGCTCTGAGATGATTATTCTGTTGCCTAAAGCTCATATATATGTGTGTCTGTGAATGTATTTTGATATCGGAAGTTTCAAGTTGTACACCCACAAGAACCAGTGTCGTCTTGTAGGAGGTGGCGAAGAAGTCGAAGTCATCAGAGGAAGGAAACTTTGGAGGACGAAGCCGTACGCGTCGTGGCCTTTATTTATTCATGGAAGCGTACGTCACCCTTTTAATTTTTAAATTTTATTCATTTGTCGATGATTTGACTTTAGAATGAGTCAAATTTTATCAACGATTTCTTATTAAGAAAAAAAAAGTTTAATCTTACATATAAAATTCATTTTATAATATAAGTTACGCTACAAAATAAGTTTTATATTTATAACTAGAGAAATATTACAATAATTCATGATGAATATAATAAGTACGCTTAATAATTTTAGTAGTAGTGAATTTTATTTTAAGAACCGGTGCTAGTACTAATCTAATATATTTCTACTGATATAATAAGAGTCATTCCAGCAAAAATACTGCAACATGTTTTTGTTTGTATAATATTTTTTTTTATTTTAATTTGTTATATTTTTCCGGCTTACGTTACATTAGCCGAATTTTTTTAAAAAAATAATTGTATTATGCATCGTTGGTATGATAATGTTATCTGTTCTAGCGTTTGACTTTTTGTAACGTGTTTGACTTGGTGTCGATTTAAATTTTTTATTCGATCAATATGACGTTAGCATAAATGAGATTAATATCTTAAATTGATTTGTCGGAAATTCAATATTTAACAACTAATTAAAATGTTAAATTATAATCTAAGCAAAATTGCAAAAAAAAGACCATGAAAATTGTGAAATTGCAAATAAGGTATTTTGTTAAAAATGTGTTGTTATTTGCAATCCAATTATTGTTAAAATCTATGAAAGTGTTGTTATAGGTCCAATTTGTAATTTTGCAATTTTCATTCTTTTTTTACGATTTTCCCTATTTGTTAACTAATTATAGTTGGATTAGGTGAACGAGATTTAATAACCAAACAAGAGTGGAGCTGTTGGTCGCACCTTTTTTTATTTTGTATAGTTCTGTTTGTGGGTTATGCAGACTCACAAATTTAAACTTATTTACGTTGGGCTGTGACGAATAAAGAGGCCTAACAAAAAATTTAAAACTTCGCAAGTGTTTTTTTGAGAATAATTTTAAAAAAAACACTTTTAAATTTTAAATCAATTTTGTTTCCTATACTTTAATAATAATTAATAATATTTAAAAATTAAATGAAAACATATTTTTATATTCACTCTTGATTTAGGATTTTGAAATTTTAGAGAATTTTTTAAAAAGATTTTCCCCTTTTTTCTGGCTGCTTTCTTTCTTTCTTTTTTTGGGAATTTCTTTATTGTTTAATAAAAATGGACAAAAATATGTCTTTGGCTCTTTAATTTCACACAAAATTTTATTTTGCTAATTTAATTTTATAATATGATTTTAGTCCTATTTATTGGCAGAAATTGTTGAGATTGAAATTTTAAATATTAAAAAAATTTGTCAATATCAATATATTAAGTGTAATTTTATTAAAAATAATAATGATGAAGAAAAAATGTTTTCATTTGAGACAAATGATATTAAGCTTAAAGGATAAAAGATACTTTATAAAATTAAAAGATCAAACCAAAAGACTGTATAAATTTAAAAAATAAAAACTTTACTTCTATATATCATAAAAATGTCTAAAATTATGAATTGACAAAAGGCCAAAAAAACTTTAAAATCGCGCTAAAACTAATTTTTTCGATTATTCATTTGACATACAAAGTATTGGTCAATTTTTAGTTAATGTTATGCAATATTTAAGCATCAACTAATTAACTCATTAATATACGAGTTAGGGCTTAGAGACGTATGAAAAGCATTCTTGTGATTCTACGCTTTAAAGTTCGGGTCAGATATGATATCATTATTTGTTAATACTTCAAAAATTATGTATGAAACTTGATTTAAATTTCGATTGGATGTGATATTGAAATTTTTTAGGCATAATCTGTTCATAAATAATCATGCCCGCACATAAGGAAAAAAAAAATACATAGGTACGTAGAATATCAATCAAGTCGCTTTGGAAAGAGAGATTTTTCAGAGTTATTACTTGAAATGTTTAAATGTCATTTAAGACCCGAGGAATTAATCCATTATTAACTGTCAATCAATCAACTATTAACTATTAATCAACCATCAATCATCAATAATCAATTATCATTAATGAATCAATAATCATCAATTAACTATATTCTTAAAAATTTGTAATACCCTATTCATTTAACAAGAAGTTGCGTATGACATTATGAGATTAAAAATATTCAATCAATAATATTTGAATAATATTTTGATTGGAATTTAGGTACATTGAATTAAATGATGAGCATTATTATTACATGGGATTTCAATTGGAGGCTTAAATGAAAAAAATAATCATTAATTTTGAATTTGAATAATATCTTAATTGAGATTTTAATATATTGAATCAAATGGGCAGCATCATAATTATATAATATGTCAATTGGGAGCTTACATAGAAAAATAAATAAATAAATTTAATTTTTATATATTCCTCATAAATTTCATATCTCTAATTCAAATCTTATTTAAATGAATAAAAAAATATACTCCTCTAAATGAATCTTGAGCTATCTTAGACAATACAGTTTATTAGAATTTAAAATTTAATCAGATATTTTAATGTCTTTCAGGGAGAAATTTCTTGTTTTAATGAAATCAAAAATGAAACTAATTCGCATAAAATTTTCCAAAATAACAATGCCCTCAGATTAAAATAAAAACCACAGACATCTGCAAGTAACTCTCCTAGCCGAATCATGAGCAACTATTATTAGGAATCAATCCGTCTTCTTCTGTCTTGGTTAATGTCGTCCAAAATTACAATGAGTGCCACTACAAAAGCGAAGTCCGCGTTTGGGTACACCGTCACCATGAAGTTTGTTTTCCCAAACACAACGCCTCCAACTGTGTCACTACAAAAAATTCGACTTTCAGCGGCAACAAATGTCGCCGATGAAAGTCCAAAAGTCGCCATTGAAAAGCTTCAGCGGCAACATTTTGTCGCCACCAAGTCGTTGCCGTAGCGGCCGTGGCTGAAACTTATCAGCGGCGACAAAAAAAATCGCCGTTGAAAGCTGATGAGTTTACCACTCAGAAACGTTGCCACTGAAACATGAGAATCGGCGGCAACTAATGTCGCAGCTACAACGGCAACAATAATAAGTCGCCGCCATAACTCTCACTTTTGGCGGCGACATAGTTGTTGCGGTAGAAAGGCCGACTTTCAGCGGCGACAACTATTGTCGCGCTGAAAGTGATCGCTGAAAGTCCAGATTTTTGTAGTGTGTGCTTCTTATGCATCTGCAATATAATATTCCCATCATTTTTCACTGGTCATTAATATAAGAGATACTTAATTAATTTGAATAGATTAAAAAAATTAGTTAAATTAATTATTTGTATAAAATAAGAATTTATTTTTCTAAAACAATTTTTTAATCATGATTATTTTTTGACGGAAATTAAACCCTTCACATCTATAATTAATCGATGAAGATATTTTAGAGGATGAAATACAAATTTGGAGGACAAAATTGATTGATATCTTACATTTAGTATTAAATTTAATCCTTAACTAGTTCTTATATTAAAGAACAGTATATATAACAGTTTTTTAAATCTTTATGGGAATATAAGAAGAGCTTTCATTACAAGTGCCTGGGCAACAATGGTGTTGGATTCGCCAGCGTAAACAGAAGAAGATCGGTCGAGCCGGCTTCCTCTGATCTTAAAGTCGCAAACTTGTTCTGATTTATTAGAAGCCAAGAACACATCTAACTTGGTCCCTCCAAATTGGACTATTGCTCTGTCTTGCACTTTTCATCCCTCCGTTCGTGTTATAATGTTCTGTATCTGATTCATTCACAATCTTTGATGGTTTCTGCTATAAAATGAGATTAGAAGGTGGAGTCACGGATAGGCTTAAGTATACTTGGACAGAAGCTTTTGTATGTTCAGATATTATCTATCAAACTCATATTTGATCGGATTTACTCTATTCAGAGTATTATATATATATATATATATATAGAGAGAGAGAGAGAGAGAGACTAATAACATACATTTTTTATTAGCCATATTTAATCATTGAAAATCAATTAAATAAATCTTAATCCTTGAATAAAATTATATAAGTACTCTGTTTTTTCCATTCCTTATTATATGCTTGCTCTTACACCTTTGTCATGCTTGTTCCAGGTTCTTGCTAGTCATGTTTGGTTTGTTTTACGGTCAGCTTATATTTATTATGCCCTGTTAGGATTAAGGAGGAACTCGTAACACAGATACAGAGCGCCTCATTCACATTCACTTTTGATGATAAGTTGTAATATATAAGCACACACAAATATTTTTCATATTAAAAATACTAATCAATACAAAAAAAAAAGAATTAATCATAAAAAAAACTGAATTCTCTTTGGATAAACCAACCATTTATTTGATTTTTTGACTGAGTCTTATTTTCGAATAATGTTTATCTTTTAATAATTCCATTTGAACGGGTAAATAATGAAAATAAGGGAAAATTGATTTCAAATGATAATGCTCTTTTTAAAGGATTATCACTAAAAAATCCAAAAACGCTTGAAATTTGAATACTAGAGATTGATGGAATTTTCAAATATCTGTTACGGATTTTAAAATATTCTCACTTAATTTAAGATTTTGCAAATCACGCTGCTATCAAAGGATCTGGTGAGGAAGGGAAAGTGCATGAATTATTCTTTTTTAATTCCTCCTCCTACGGATAGAAATCAAGGATATATACTTTAATTTTAGCTTAAAGGAGAATTGGCAAAACAAACAAAGCAGAAACAATCATTTTGAGATAATAACAATCCAGCAGGTATGTTTATAAACAATCATCTCTTATTCATCCGAAGAGCCTTTGTTATTATCGGTGGTTTATTAGTGGCGATTACTGCAGAACCTTTATTATCAATAGCTTACACTTGAAGCATTATCTTATATATTTTATGTATGTCTATAGCTATGTTTCTAATATATTTCATATTTGATACGAATGCTAGGATGAAACCTACATGATATAAGGAAATTGAGGAGATGGAAGCTGGAAAAAAGCCCAAAGTTGATTACACTGTAAACAATAACACAAAGCTGGAAAATCTGCCTGATCATGTCATCCACCAAATCATGTATTTGCTTCCTTCTAAGGAAGTAGCCAAGTTCATTGTCTTATCCAAATCCTTTTATTCTACTTGGCTTTCATTACCAACCCTACACATAGAAATAAGTTGCAGACGTATGAAATATGATTCACTTCGTCCTCTATTTTCCTCACAAAACTTGACTGTGCTCCGGCTTGATGGGGTAAGAGTTCCATTGGTTGATGCTTTTATAACATGCCCAAAATTGGAAGAACTACTATTCAGGTACTGTGATGGATTTCAAACTATACATGTTTCATCCTCATCATCTCTGAAGAGAGTTAAGCTAACATCCTGCGGACAGTTGGAAGCATGTCAAATATTATTGGAGGGAAAAGGTTTGAACAATTTCAGGTCTGAGGGTCACCAATATGATGATCTCCGAAAATGTGCATTAGTTATTGATTTTTGCAGTGATCTTAAGGTTTTGAAACTGACCGACGCAACGGTTATAACGGACAAGTTCGATTCTAGCCTTAAGAAGTTGTCATTGTCTATACTCGGTCGTGAACAGATTGAGATACTTATTGATGCTCCGAACTTACTTGAGTTGTACTACATCCCCAGAATCAGAGAGCTCCCGAAATTAATTACATCAGCCAAATGCAGTGCAAACATCTCATTAATTCCTCCATTTCTTCCATACACACATGATGGTTCCCTTTTAAGGAACTTCCTTTGTTGTTGCTCTAATCAATTCAAAGACCTCACTATAACTTGCTGGAAATTTGAGGTGCGTAGTTATTTTCACAATCCCAAAATAGAGCTCACAAAGTAAATATAGTTCCCTTCGTTATTTGATGTACGGCATTCATTTTGTTTGCTTTGGTTTATTTTGCAGCTTATCATTTGTCCAAAACTGCCTTCTCAGCCAGTTAATGTATCTTCACTGTATGATTTGAGGCACCTAAAACTAGAAGCGACTGATGATACCTTACCAAGAGATGATCCATATTTTCTCATATTATTGTTGAAAAGTTTGCTTAAGATGGTGTGGATACCATGGACGATAACAATATCCTCCCAATCCGCAAAGACAATGTGCACCTTGAACGTATGTTTCATTGTCTTTTACGTACTCAACTATGCACATATAAATGTTTGATTTGTATTTCCTCAATCTCTGTCAGTGTATCGTATGACGTATATAGCTTTACTCTTGGTGGAAAGAATTCTTCCATTGTCCTATGAGTAAGTGCCTTATATCTTAAATTTAATGGCAGCAACTGAAGTGGATGTTTGAAAATATTGCAGTTTAAATATGGTAAGAAAGTGGAGATGACGAATTTGAAGGTGGGAGAGTGCTGCTATAATGTTCCCGTAAAATGCTGGAGACATTATGAAGTGGAGATTGAGTTTCAAGGCTTCAATGAATCTGAGAGAGAGAATTTGAACAGGTTCTTTGCTCACAAATTGCGTTATTATGGAATTTACAAAGAGAGCCCTAAGCTCAATATATGATTTCCTATACCTTGTACCTTAATTTGCACTGTATTCGCTGTGCATTTATATATTAATTATTGCATGCAATTGCTGCAGAACTAATACTTTTTGTCAGTTACATGGTTTGTAGTACTTAAAATTGAGGTTTGTTGACGAAATATATATAAATGTCTCACAAACTATTCTTTACTGCTCAACCAAGTTATGATGAGTTGCTTTAAAGTTATAGGCTCAGGGCAAGAACAGAAGCATGAGATATAGTAGGAGGATTTTTTTTTGGTTCAGCATACAAATGCTATATCACTTGAACAAATTCAATGATACAGCAAGTGAATGGATTTACATGACGAGTTTTACTTGAACGACACCCCGCTTCATTGCGCCACAAGACAAATTGGACGCACCAAACAATCTTCCTCGTGCATTGAGCTCCTTCATCAATTCATCAAAACACAGTCCATTGGGAATTCTTCCCTTTTCATCCATCAAAACCAAAGCTGACAATGCTGCTTCTGTCCTCGAGCACAAAGTGCTTGAACCATCAGTTCATATGTCCTCTGGTCTAGAACAATTGAATCTCTCTTGGTCATTTTCTCAAACACCTGGCGTCCATCTTAAAGCAAACCCTTTTTTTATTCCCTACACAATCTTCAAAATGGCACGGCTTATTTAATCAGGGACACAATTTTTGTTCTTCAACACTTTCAGAACAAATATATACTTTAACGGGGTCCCTTCCCTAGAATACCCTTGAAACATGGTTTTGAAAGTGATTACATGTGGTTTTAGTCCCCTCAATTTCTCAGCTTCGTCGAGTAATTCCATGGCTTCATCTAGTCTCCCACTTTACAGCAATATATGAGTAAATATCAGGCTTCAGAGGGATACTCATCTTCTTCATGCTCATCAACATCTCATAAGCTTCGGAAACTATGTTTGAAACAAGGGAGGGGGCTTTAAAGAACCATCCTAACGATCTCATTCCTTTTAACAAATCATCTGCTATCATGGTCAGTAAGACCCTGACCATCGCCACCAAGCCTTACATATAGTATGGTGGCTTATTTTTATATCCTTAATCAGCCTCCAATTGCAGGCATGAGGCGGGGGTTGTCGAAAAAAGTTTAACTCACAACTTTGTCATTTGTTTCACTTTGTTTGATTAATGTTATTACGTACTTAATCAACAAAAAATTGTAAAATATTTTATGCCTATTTAATTTATGTTATATTTTTTAAATTCAATCATTAGGGTAAAGATCTTTTTACGAAATTGACTAATATTCTATATTCCTATTGGTGGATTTTGGGTTTGGATATGATATAATTGATGTGTTGAGCTATTTTAATTAGAATCTTCACTTAATTAAGATACATAAATTAAACTAGGACTTGATTTATTATCAGATATCGCAGATTTATGACTAGATTCTCAATTTAAAAAAGAAAAAAAAAGAATATTCCGTGATATTTGAAATATATCAAGGAAAAATTTCCTAAAACACGAGAGTTTACGCCCTCCTAATATACCATCTCTCATGTTATATATAAGGATGTCTTTCTCCTCTTCTCCTCTTCTCCTCTATTTATTTTCTAATACCTTTCCATTTTACAGATAATATAAAATAAAGGGTTAAAGTGTATATACAGTATCTTAAATTATTTTTTTTTATATGCATTCAACATGCTAAAATATTTTGTGGTCACATTTTACATCTAACGTATTTAAATTGATGCCATATAATTTCATTCCAGGCTAACTGAGAAAAAAAAATTTTTTAGAACGCACCATGTGCTTCTCTTTAATTTGTTTCTTCCCCGACGCTTTCTAGCTGTCCACATATATAAAATAAAGCTACTTGCAATCCTAAACCTGATGCTGATAATTTAATTTCAATTATTTTCTAACCAAGTTAATCAGTTTTTTCTTGTACGTCCACGATGAAGAAAACACAAATTTATCATTAATGAGAAAGAAAAGGAAGACAGAGTGGTGGGGGAAAAATGGGAAACAAAATAAAAAAGAGGTGAAATTTTGAACCAGATTCATTTGAAACTGGTTCTCTTCTCGAGCTGGGGTTGTCCTGCTTGGTTTTTTTGGTGGTTTCAAAGCAGAATCATAAGTACTTTCCAACTATCTCTCACCATTTTATTCTCATATATGTATTGCATGTTGGACAAACAATTGCCTTTGCATTATGCGAATAGCCTCAGCCATCTCCATTATGAAAAAATGCTCCACTCTAATAAAATTATGCAGGGGGGAACACCAAACAGACTGCCTCCTAAACTAATTACTACAGACAGAGATGTGAATCGAAGGAACAATTTACATATTCTATGTTCTCAGAATCTGAAGTTCGCATCTTCAGTTAAAATAAAAGTTCACAAGAGTATATAACAGAAATAATTAGTTCACTCTGTGAAATGCCTTCTTGATATCGTCCTGACTGGCATTTTCGGGTGCACCAAGAATTTGATGGTAGTCTTGTTCAATAGAAGAAAGAAATGCTGGAACAACAAACCAATTGTTTTACGTTAACTGAAACAGAAAACTGTTACTCCGCTGATGCTCAAGACTTAATTAATTAATTTAATTAGATTAAGAATAATAATTAAATTAGTTAATGTAATATTTTTTTAAAAAAAAATATTGCCCTAATAAAGGTGTGTTTGGTATGAGGGAAATCTAAAGGTGTCCCATCCCAGTGTCTCCTTCCTATCTCAGTCATTTTGGGACGGGAGAATCTTGTCCCAAAAGTTTTTGGTATGAGACAAAAGTGGGATGAGACAAAATTGTTTCGGGACGAGGTGTCTTGTCCTGGTCCCATCCTAGTATATTATCTTTATTGTTAGCTGTTATAAATTTATTTTATTTACCATTATAATAGTTTTTTGGTAATAATATTTATCAATTGTTATTTTTTATTTTTTTATAAGTTGTTTTTGTATGGGTTACATGGTATTTTTTGTAGTAAATATTTTAGGTTTGTTTATTTTTTTCTCTCATTATTGTAAAAAAAAAAATTTCTTTGTCATTGTTTCCTCGTGTTTATCTATTTTTCTCACATAATTTTTATTATAAGTTTTTACATTTCATGTATAGTTAGTTTTCAAATTTAAAAAAAAACAGAGAGAAATGTGACTTTCCTGTCCCGTCCCACTTAGGACGGAATACTATTGGGACGAGATAAGACACAGGACGGAAAAGTCGTCCGGTCCAAATTATCGGGACGGGACTGGGACAGGGTCATCCCTGTCCCGTCTCGTCCCATGAACACCCCTATAGGAAATCGAAAGAAGGGGAGGGAAGGAAAAATTTCAATGAGTTTGATTTAAAAAATTAATAAACCGGGATTAAAAGCTTTTAATTAATTTTTATTACTCTTTTGTTTTTCATTTTTTATTAAAAATTTATAACCCCATTCTAAAAAATTTTTAAATCGAGTTCATGGAAATTTTCCCTTCCCTTCCTCCCCCCATTTCCCTCATACCAAACATAGGGTAATTCTCTCCATCCCTCTCTTAATTGTTGAGAAAATATCAATAGGGTTAGTTTGAAAAAAATTAATAAACATATAAAATAGATCTTATATATAAGACTGATAACTTTCAAATTAGATCATACATTAAGGTCTGAAGGAGAAGTGAAAGGGGGGAATGAACTAGCCGATTCAACTAAAAAACTGGTCAACTGACCAATAGTTCGGTTTGGTTTAAGTGATAAACCAAACAGAAATTGAACCAGTATCAACCCAATCAAACTAGCATGAATCAGTTTGGATGATCATGTTACTATTAATCCTATTTTTTCTTATTTAGTTCCTAATATCTAAGTCACTATATATTTGAATAAATTTTAATGATAATTTTGGTATCAATAACTATTAATTTTAGTTATTAAAAAATCCTAAAGATCAAAATTCTCAATATTGTTGTATTTTGTTATTATTATAATCAAACTATTGTTATATTTTCTTATATTTTACTATTAGTAATTATTAATATTGTTATATTTTGTTATTTTTAATTAAATTAAATTATTGTAATATGACCGGTTTGGCTCTTGTCTGATCCACTGACATTTGAATCATTACCTCAATCAATTTAGTATCCGGTCCAAATTTTTGTTATCTGCAAAGGAATACTTTTTTTACTTTTTTTTTATGAGCACTAAATAAAATTATTTTATTTTTTAAAAAGAATAACTAACTTTCCTATTCACATCACCTTCAATGTTATGTATACACGAGGGGTCATTGAAACATATGGCTGAAATATATACACTTGAAATATCGTGATTTTATTTGTCGAAGTACTCCTCCGACCTACCTCCGCTACAGGAATGGACCCTTTATCATCTTGCGTAGATGATCCATGCTCAGTGATCAAGCTCGATAAGGCATCAAAGCAGAACAAGGAGATACTGGATACCTTGAAGCAAATTCGTGTAGTAGGCTTTTGGAGTCTTTTTATTTTTGTCTCATACACCGATCTCAAATATATATTGTTTAACGATCTAATTGATCTTCACACTATTCTTGATGCTGCTCGATTCTTAGCTCTGTTTCACCTTCGTTCTTCCTAATCTGGGTTCCTGTGATTATTTTTATTTTGAACATTTCTTGCTACTCTGTCGTTCTCTATCTAGTTTCTTAGTTCTTTTTCTGGCAATTTCTGCCACATATACTGAAATGGTGAAAGCTGCAAAGGATCCTTTTAAGACCATGCAAATCAGGATTAAGGAGTGTCGTGATGCTTTAGAGGTATAATTTATATATTTTAATTTTCAGTTTTCTATTAATTTTTTATTTTAATTATCATTGTTTTTGTTGAATATATTCACTTGTTATGTTGAACGAGTCCAGTTAGGTGGTTAAACCTCGATTTTGTTATAATATTTTCGGTGTTTGTTGAGGTCCCTTCTTGGGCCTCCGTTTATATTCCTTCAGCCTATAAATATTTGGGCTTTTGCTATTTTGTAAGTATGAGGCAGATTCAATAACGAAAAGTATTACTCACAGAGATTGGGTCTAGCAGAAGGGGGACTGGTTTTTTATAACATAGTGAACCAAAATTTAAATCCTCATTGGGAGAGATATTCATATTTAGTGCCTGATAGTGTCCCGAATAGAATTGTCTCCAATAAGAGAATACCTATACTTTAACCAAAAAAAAAAAAAGAAGAAGTAATACTCATGATTTCTCTGGGCCCTTCCAATTTAGCGTGGTATTAGAGCCAGGTTATCAAATGAGTATAGGCCATACACAATCCGATCCAACTAGTGTTTCTTGAAGAACTGATTGCAAGTTTATTTCGTTCTCCTTGTTTCTCTACTAACCATCTTCTTCTTAAGATCAGGGCACAGCGTTTTTTGCCTTGCCTTTTCATTACTCAAAGGATTCAGTATTCACAGTCTTGCCATCCTCGTTCTCAGTATCTATACTGTTCAATTCCATACAATGAAAAATGGGAGAGGAATTACCTAGAATTTTTAAGAATCTGTAATTTAATCTTAATTAAATCCGATCCAACTAAAATAATTAGAACTAAAATTACGCTTATATCTATTTTTAGTTTTTCTTTTTAATCACATAGGGCATTTTAGTCTTTTAACAACATTTAAAAATTTCTAATTAGACCTTCCTACTTAATTAAGAATTTGTTAAATGTGTAGACCTTAATTGAGCTTTTTCCTTATATTTATTTAATTTAAACAAACGGCCTATAAATATAAATGGATGGAAAATTGATAGACAGTTTTTTTCCAGAGAAAAATTGATAGAAATCGAGTGAGAGAGGAGGGACCCGAGGCAATCGAAAACATCTTCTTCCATCTCCAGGTAAGGTTGCTTTTATCCTCTTCAATTGAAATTAAGGTTTATTGTCCTCTTCGAATGTACTGATCACGTAACTTAGCCGTAAAACTTCTGGGTTTAAATCAATGGAAAATTCAGCATCTTTCTTGATTTCATTTGTTTATTTTTGTTGTCATCGGAAGGTTGGAGAATTTTATTTACGTATTCATTTTTAACCTAGAAGCGAAGGACTAAAGTACAGTTAAGAGGAATGAGAAAATATTTTGAATATAAAATGCAAAAATTCAGATCCTATATGATACTCTTGTAGTCATGTTTTAATCCTAAGTTTTGTCTGTGATATTGCTTTAAGATCTGTTAATTAATCTCTCTCAATCACTCTAGCACTTCTCCCACATTTTCAAACCATCTCAAAATCCTCATCTTTTTCTTGAACTTACAACTTCTTTGAACTTTTCTCCCGTCTTTTTCCAAAAGGCAAAGGCCATGGATGTTGATGTTGTTGAAGTTCTTGGCAAATATAATACGTGTGTACTGTTGTGATGTACCTCATCCTCCTAATGGTAATCCATACTTTACTATCAGAGTCATAAAAAATAATCTATATACTACTTCTGATTCTTAATATAAGGGCTTGTTTGACTTTTAATTTGACCTTAAATATAAGACCCCAATTCATTTTGTCTCTCATATTTATCTATTTTTTCAAGGTAATTCTTGTAGTAATTGTACATGTTAAATTTTGTGTGAAATAATATTTGATTAGTAAAGGTATCTTAGAAAAGATAATATCTCTTTATTATAAATAATTAACTTAACTAATTTACTTAATCTATTTAAATTAGTCAATTAACTCTTATACTTGCATGAACCTTAAGGGTGAGAAGAGCAATAGTGTCGTTCTGCCTCTACGTAGGATCTCAAAGAACAGAATATGTCTAATAACAGACTCCATGTTATTTGCCTTTGTGATCCCTGAACCTGATATATCACACCTCCATGGCAACCAAGATCTAGGATGTCGCGGAGAACATGCTTAATAATAATACAAATAAGGATGAGAAGAAGATTCTGAACATGACTGTGCTTATTAATGTTTACATTTGCTACCATCGTGACAACGGGTCATCCATCATTGAGGGATTGGAAAGAGTAGAGCTTGAACAAGTGCAACAATCGCGTCATTGTGACTTGCTTGAGAGTTTCAAGGTTGGCAGAGAAACTATTCGCTTGCCCCTCCATGCTTTTATATTTTTCCACTTGTTTTAAATATTAAGTTAGTGACACACTATACATATTTGAAAAATCATACGAAGGTTACTCATTATATTTGGTGAGTTTTGATTGTGGTTTATTTTTATGGATTGTAGGCTAAGACTATATCCTATGATAGAAGATATTTTTAGGATGTGGTTTGTTAATGCTTGAAGTAATCCCTTTAAAAGAAAAAAAAAAGTATCAAGTAATTGCCTTCAACCTATGTCATTTGTGTATTGAAATATTAGTAAAAACAAAAAAAAATATCAGTAAAAAATTTAATGACATTAATATATATATTAATTACACTACACTTAAAAAATAATTTTTTTTTTCATGGACCAAAACTGTTAGGTCAGAAAATCGTATAAAATAGTTCAACACAAGATAAGTTACAGAGTCCTCAAAGAGTCCAGTTATTCGAGCTAGTTCTCTCTAATGCTTTATTTGAGCTAATATCTTTATTTAATCGGAGTTATTACTTTTTATATTTATTGATACTATTAGAACTTGGAGTTACCTTTTCCGAAGCGATGACTATACCATTGGTACCAACACCAGTTATTTGTTGAAAAAATTTTCGTCCTAAATGTAAATGAATATAGAAGTATAGAGAGAAAAAATTTCAAGTTCATGACTTGGAGACAAGTTCCAGTAATCTTCTGGACTTGAGTTGTCAGTATTAGAATCATAGATTCTTGATGTATAATGAAAATAAGAGGGTGATTGTCATTGGGCTCTTGGATCCAACCCAAAAACTAGTTCTTAAGTAGGAGGTATCCAAAGGATATTTAAACCCTGTGGCAGTCAGGATTTCAGGCAATATGAAATTTTCATCCCACCGCTCTTCACCCTCCCTGCAACCAAGACTCTGATACCACATTAGACTCTTAGATCCAACAGACCTCAAGCGGACTTTCATCCCGCCACTGCTCTTCATAAAATTTATTTTATAATATAATTTGTACTATAATATTTATATTTAGGAGCAAAAGAGTACTTCTTAAAATGTGTTAAAAGTAGAATAAAGTGGCATGTGCAAAAATGCAAATAATTCTAATTTTATACGACTGTCTTTAGCTGTTAGAGCTAGTAATATGGGTTAGACCTGTGAGTCCAACCCCTCAACTCATAAAAAAATAGTTGGTTAAAGTTGGTTAAAAGTCAACCCACCGGTAAACAAAACTTTTCAACCTATACTGTCTAACCCACAACCCACTGTGGGTTAACCTGCCAACCAACATTTTTTTTTGTATTTTTTAAATTTTATTAATTATCATATGCATATTATTATACTTTATATTCAATCTAAAGAATTTTAAAAAAAATATCTATAGCATTTGTTTGTTGTTGTCAATTAAGTATTTGACAAAAAGATAAAAAATTTTATTATATTTTTCTATACTGTATAAAAAATATTTACAGAATAAAAAAATTAAAAAATAATAGTTAATACCATTATTACATGGGATTTTTTCAACTCTCACTGCCTAATCTAACCTGCCCCCACCCCTGCTAGCCGCTAAACCACGAAAGGTAATGGATTTTCTTTTTTCTAATCCATAATAGTCTAAAAAATTAACGAAAGGTAATGGATTTTCTTTTTTCTAATCCATAATAGTCTAAAAAATTAAGGTGAGTTCTTTAACATAGAGGAGAGAAGGGAGAAGAGAAGATTGGCGATTCGCCGTCGTCCATGTGGTGGAAGATCGCCGACGATCAAGGTAAGGGATTTTGGTTCTCAAACTCTTATTTCTTTTTCCGTATTTTGCTTAGTCTTTGAACTCGTCCTGACATCGTGTGTGGCAGACGAAGTAGGCGTTGAGCTTTGGTCATTTTTGGCATTGGGTGGGAAGGGTCTGAAAATGGATTTGATTCCTACAAAATTGAGCTCGAGATCAATTGGTTGATCTTGTTCCATTGCAAATGGCTTCATCAAGCACGACCTGCTCTAATGATGTTGCTTGAAGGTTGAATGAACAACGCTGTTATAAATTTGTGATATTGGACGAGAAGGGAAGCAGAGAAGATGGGAACAGAGTCGAGAATGAGGCTCAACTGACCTGCTTTTTTCCACCTAGTCAAAATTATCCACCTGTCTGCCACGTTAGTTCTTCTAACATCTGTCCAGAGTGAGAAATACTTCGGTACTCTAAGAGTACCACCTCGTTTAAATGCTACCCAATAAAAATGATCCAAGTCAGATAATTTTAGCCTACATGTCAGCCTACTCATTTTTGTTAATATGTTGCTTTTAAAAAATAAAAAGGGCTAATGAATTGTGATTTCCATTGCTGCCCTTCCTTCTTTGTTTCTCAATCCCTACCCATTTTTGCGTCTCAAACTCTCCCCCATCAGTGATTCTCCACCAGTGACGGCGGCTACGTAATCTACTAGCAGCCACGGGGATTCTCGTTTCCACCACCATCTCTTACATGGTGACTTAACAGAACCCGTCTACAGGTTGAATGCTAGACGAAAGGTTGTAAGTCCGGCACGGTTGTCTTTTCCCCCCTTTCCACTTTGCAGACCTGAATCAACAAAGCTGTTGCTTTTTCATTGTCGCCTCTGCCACTTGCGATGCAAATCTGAACTACCAATAGATTTTTTTTCTCTCTCCTCCCTTGTTCATTTTTCTGGGTTTTTCAATGTCCATGGCTGTGAATTAGATTTCTAGGTTCTTCAATGCTCATGGGTGTTTCAGTTTTTGGCATGGAATCTAAATCCTATTGTTTTCAATTTTAGAAATACAAATGAAATGACCTTCCAAGAAATTGCAGATTCTAGCCAGTAAGTAAAATAATTAACGGCCTTCTTTTCATACAAGTTCAAGCTTCTGGAATGGAAATTACTATTTATCTTTTGTTTCTAGACTTGTTTGAGGAAAGATCTTTAATTTAATTCAAGAAGTGCGCATAAAACGCTGAAGATCGGGACCATTTATTCAAAAATCAAACTGTATAGCATATGGTCAAGATAAGAAATAAATACAAAAGAAAGGGTCGCAGTTGCTAATGCAGAAGATGCCGCCACTGTCACTGAGAAATGACAGAAAAATGGGGTGATGAAGAGAGGGGAGAGAGTTTGAGACGGAGATCAGGGAGAGAGAAGGATTGAGAAAGAGGAAAGCGAGGCAGTAATGGAAATCACAATATCTTAGGCATTTTCGTGTTTTTTTAAACAACAAATTAATAAAAATAAGGGAAAAAGACAGAAAAATGACATATTAGCTTGGGAATGACAGACACATTTGCTGAATTTGCAAAATCCCATTTTGGTTACATGAGGCCAAATTAGGATTATCATGTTAAAAGAAAAGACCAAATTGCCCTTCATTTTATTTGTTTTTAAAATACCAAACTTCCCACTGATCGGCCGGTCACCGAAGCTATGGCAGCGGTAGTCACCAGAGCTCCGGCAACCAGCCGACAATTGGTCACCGGAGCTACGGCGGTCAGATATAATTTTTTTGAAAATTTTTACAACTTTAGTATAACAGTTAACCACTTTTGTAACGCTATTAACAACTTCAATATAGCAGTTAACAATAGGTTTTTTGAGAAATTCAACAAGCTCTGGTGGTCGGAAACAATTTTTTTGAAAATTTTTACAACTTCAATATAACAGTCAATAACTTTTGTAATGTTATTAACAACTTTAGTATATCAGTTAACAATAAGTTTTTCGGGAAATTCAACAAGCTTCGGCGGCTGAAAATAATTTTTTTGAAAATTTTTACAATTTAAGTATAACAGTTAACAACTTTTGTAATGCTATTAACAACTTCAGTATAGCGGTCAGGTTTTTGAGTTTGTTAATGACATTACTGAAATTGTAATTAAAAATGCTTCTTTTTGAATTTCCCGAAAAACCTGTTGTTAATTGTTATATCGAAATTGTTAACAAAGATATAAAAGTTGTTAACCGTTATACTGAAGTTGTAAAAATTTTCAAAAAAAAAAGTTGTTAAAGTTATAAAAGCTATTTTTTTGAATTTTTAAGAAAACTTGTTGTTAAATGCTACACCGAAGTTGTTAATGGAGTTACAGAACTTGTTAACAATATTACTGAAGTTGTAAAAATGCTACTTTTTGAAGTTTACGGAAAACTTATTGTTAACTGCTGTACTGAAATTGTTAATAACATTACAAAAGTTGTTAACCGTTATACTGAAATTATAAAAATTTTCAAAAAAAAAGTAGTTGTTAAAGTTGTAAAAATGCAATTTTTTTGAATTTTTAAGAAAACATGTTGTTAAATGCTATACAGAAATTGTTAATAGAGTTACGGAACTTGTTAACTGCATTATTGAAGTTGTAAAAATGCTACTTTTTGAATTTCTCGAAAAACCTGTTGTTAATAGTATTACAAAAGTTGTTAACCATTATACTGAATTTATAAAAATTTTCAAAAAAATTGTTTCGGGCTGCTGGAGCTCCAGCGACCAATTGTTGAATTTCCTGAAAAACTTGTTGTTAACTGATATACTAAAGTTATTAATAGCGTTACAAAAATTGTTAACTGTTATATTGAAATTGTAAAAATTTTCAAAAAAACTATTTTCGGCCACCGGAGCTTGTTAAATTTATCAGAAAACCTGTTGTTAACTGCTATACTGAAGTTGTTAATGGCGTTACAAAAGTTGTTAATCGTTATACTGAAATTATTAATAGCGTTACAAAAGTTGTTAACTGTTATACTGAAATTGTAAAAATTTTCAAAAAAATTGTTTCTGTCCGCCTGAGCTTGTTGAATTTCCCAAAAAACCTATTGTTAACTGCTATACTGAAGTTGTTAATAACGTTACAAAAGTTATTAACCGTTATACTGAAGTTGTAAAAATTTTCAAAAAAATTGTTTCTGGCCACCGGAGCTCCAACAATCAATTGTTGAATTTCTCAGAAAACCTGTTGTTAACTGATATACTGAAATTGTTAATAGCGTTACAAAAGTTGTTAACTGTTATATTGAAGTTATAAAAATTTTCAAAAAAATTGTTTCCAGATGCCGGAGCTTCGGTGACCAATTGTTGAATTTTCCGAAAAACCTGTTGTTAACTGATATACTAAAGTTGTTAATAGCGTTACAAAAATTGTTAACCGTTATACTGAAGTTGTAAAATTTTTTTGAAAAATTGTTTCCGGCTGCCGAAGCTTGTTGAATTTCTTAAAAAACCTGTTGTTAACTGTTATACTGAAGTTGTTAATAGTATTACAAAAGTGGTTAACCGTTATACTGAAATTATAAAAATTTTCAAAAAAATTGTTTCCAATCGCCAGAGCTCCGGTGACCAATTGTTGGCCTCCAACGACCAGCGGGCCAGTGGAAGCTTTGGTATTTTTAAAAAAATTAATAAAATAAAAAGTAATTTAGTCTTTTCATTTAACAGGATAATTCTAATTTGGTCTCATGTGACCAAAATGAGATTTTACAAATTCAACAGACGTTTCTATCATTCCCAAGTTAATCTATTATTTTTCTGTCTTTTTCCCTAAAAATAATAGACAGACACATGGATTAAAATTATCTGAATTGGAGTATTTTAATTGGGCAGAGTTTAAATGAGCTGGTGGTACTCTGGGACTACTAAGTATTTCTCGTCCAGGGCTTGTTCGTCCCTGTCAAAAGCAGTTAATGAAAAAGAAGAGAATTTCAAAGACTGATTAAAAGTTCGCAAAATTACAAGAACATCCGAATTAGTTTTCTCTTCCAGAATCTTAAGTGGCAGGGATGGTCATGTTTGTGTTGTATGTAATTTAATGCGTTCGCTTCAACCCTCTGAACTCTGAGGACGAATTGGTTTGTCCTCGGATGCTGCAAGGTCCCTAAACAGTAACACGAATTTCAGATTCTGGTGTGGGATTTTGCCTGTTTTCTCTCTGTATTACCATTATGGTCAGAAACCCTTTATCTAAGAGTTCCAACAAATATCTCAGAAAGTTCAGAAAATGGCCACACTCCCCTTACAAGACATTCTGGCACCACAACTTTGGCCAAGATCAGGCTATGCGAGTCCTCGTACAGGCAGCGGCGACAACAACCCCGACCATAGCTTCATCAAACGACAACCTTAACATTCCCTCTCTTCTTTCCACTCTCATCCACTCTTTCAAAACTTATAACTGTGACCCTACTCCTGATGCCTACTACTTCCTCATCAAAACCCTTTCCCACACCTCAAGGTTGGACGAGATTCCTCCAGTTCTAGACCGCCTGGAACGCGTCGAGAAATTCCAAACACCCGAGTTCATTTTCGGCTATCTTATTAGAGTTTATGGTCGGGTTGGTAAATTTCAAGAGGCCATTGATCTGTTTTACAGAATCCCTAGATTCAGGTGCGTTCCAACTGTTTGTTCTCTGAACTTATTGCTCTCAGTGCTTTGTGGAAATCGAGAATGTCTCAAATTGGTTCCGCTGATTTTGTTGAAGAGTTGGGATATGAATATCCGAATTGAACAGTCGACTTTTGGAGTTTTGATCGAGGGTTTATGTGGATATAATAAGTTGGGTTATGCCGTTGAGATGTTTTATTGTATGATAGATGATGGCTACCATCTGGAGGATGAGATTTGTTCTTTGATAATATCGTCGTTGTGTGGCCAAAATGATTTGACTTCTATGGAGGCTTTGCGTGTATGGGGAGATATGAAGCAGTTCGGATTTTGTCCCAGTATGATAGATTATTCCAATTTGATTAGGTTCTTGGTCAAGGAAGAAAGAGGTAGGGATGCCTTGGGTATCCTGAATCAGATGAAAGAAGATGGAGTCAAGCCTGGTATTATATGTTATACCATGGTTTTAAGTGCGGTTGTTGCAGAAGGGGATTATGTGAAAGCACATGAACTGTTCAACGAATTGCTTGTTTTAGGACTTGTTCCTGATATTTATACTTATAACGTGTACATAAATTGCTTGTGTAAAGAGGATGATGTGGAAGAGGCGCTTAAGATAGTTTCTGCTATGGAAGATTTGGGATGCAATCCAAATGTGGTTACTTACAACACTTTATTGGCTTCCTTAAGCGAGGCTGGGGAATTAGGTAGGGCAAGGCAACTTGTAAAGGAGATGAGGATGAAAAGGATTGAGCTCAACTTGCATACGTATAGGATCTTGCTTGATGGTCTGGTTGGTAAAGCTGAGATTACTGAAGCATGCTCTTTATTGGACGAAATGTTAGAGAAGTGTTTTTATCCACTATCTTCATCCTTGGATAATATAATATATGAGATGTGCCAACAGGGCTTGTTTACTGAAGCATTGGAATTGATGAAGAAGTTTTTAGCACAAAGTTTTGCCCCAGGAGCTAGGGCCTGGGAAGCGCTGCTTCTTAATTCAGGAGGTGAACTTAATTATTCGGAAACCACTTTAGCTGATCTGGTGAAAGCAAACTAGCCTCAGTTTTCCAAGTAGCCTGGGGGATGGATCTGATCTCAAAATCTAGAGGACTTGTAGCTTGTTTGGACCAAGGCAACCTTGAGTGAGCTTGTGGAAAACTAGTTGAGCTCACATATGCTTCTTGCAGAATTTGCATTTGAGTAGCAGAATACTAATCAAAACAAAATACTCATAAATCTTCAAATTAAGTTTCAAATCTCCAAAAATCTTCAAATCTTTGGTTTTTTCTTTCTTTATTTCTTTTTTGGTCTTTGTTCCATCTGGGAGTCTAGCATGATATATTTTTAAATCGTTTTTAACTCTTGCCTTTGTCGATAATGCTTCTTATGTTCTTTGCGTTGACAGTCAGAATTTTGATTGCATTGTATGACTGCTGTAATGTTGACTGTCACAACATGTTCTGAGTTCCACCTTTTCTAATTTCTTTTTTCGTTTCTGCATCCAGAAGGAAGACTGGGTGTCAAATTTTCATCTGAATTTAAGTGTCGTCTTATGGAGTAGATTCTTTGAACCTGGTTGTTTAGAATATGCTAATTGTCAATTGAGTTACATTCCTAAAATACTCATTACAGCCTGCTTCATTTCTTTGTTGCCTCTGCTACCAAAAAAACACAATGGAATCAAGTTCTTTCTATTTTGTAGCTGCACCCAAGTACTGTTCTGTCTAAGATGCAATTTGGGGAAGATGGTCAGTTGTATATTGAAGAGAGAAGATGCTGCTGCCTTAGCACGAGAAAGCATTTCTATGTCATAGTTCAATAAATATATGCAGAGGTTGCCCATCCCTTTTGTGTTATGCATATATATTCCATGTCATTTTCTTGTAGAAAGTGCATTTAAGGTATTCAGGTTCAAAATTTAAGTTCATTATCTGCTTGTTTTATCTGTGTATTCATTGACTCGTTCCTTGCGTTATGCTTGATTTGCTTGCTTAGTTACTTGTAAATAGCCAGATTATTCAAGCTTCCGTCTATTAGTGTTCTTATAATGGATTCATGTTCTTGATCATTTCTTCATTAAATTCTGCATTGCGCGTTTAAAATATATTACTGGGTGAAATCTGGCAAACAGTGGCTTACTTCACATTCAAATTAATAATTATAAATCCTCAGGCTTTATTAGAAAACTATGAGGTGTCCTTTCTTTTTTTCTTTTTTTTTTTAATTTAAAGGGGCAGGTACTAACAGTTTGAAGTTAGAAGAAAGAATGAACTCACACCTTCGTATCAAGAAGTTTTCATGTCAATAGGTTACAAGGTTGTTGGTGTGGCCTGAACTATTTTGAAAACATTGTAAGAAGCTCACATTGCTTGTCTGATTTTCAATAGAATCCAAAGAAATCGAATGGTAACATTTGTTTGTTTCAATGTCTAATATTTGGGTGTCATGAAATTTAAAACCCTCTCAGGAGCTAGCTTGCGGGCAAGATATCCTTAACTCGCAAACTGGGCCTTTGGTTCAAAAACCCCGCACTCAATGTCTGTCCGGGTTGGGCTTTAGATTCACAGACCACCTGGCCCGGTTTGGTTCATATGCACAAAAATACTTAATTCTTTCATCAGCTTGCCGTCTATCTCTTTGGCAGCCGTTTTGTCTTAAGTGGGCAAAAGTGAACGAGAATCCTTTTTGAGGATGTTTTTGTTCCCTATTATCATACATAGGCTTTTTATCTTCTTTGTGACTGGGTGATTTTACAGAAAGGTGTATTTTAAACTAATTTAAATCAAGTCGGATTGGTTCATGGCTGGATTTCCTATTAAATCTTTTCTTTAGCGAATAGAAATGTATTAAGAAGAATCTAGAAAATTATCCAACCACAAAAGAAGGATAACTTTCTCTGGTAGGGAAAAAAAAATTTCTTGTTTGCTTTACGATAAGAATGCATATATACCTTTGTCTGCCCCAAACTTTATGTCATGAATCAGTCACTTTTGTTTGCATACAAGTTCAGTAAATTTTCACATAACGGTGTCTCAAATAGGATTGCCTCCAATAAAAGAATACCTATACTTTAGCAAGAAAAAAAAAGTTCAGTAAATTTGGGGTTGTATCTCGATATATTTAATTTTTAAAACTTTAAGATTTAAAAAAAATGAAAATTTAAAATCTGCTAATAACCCTCGGCGAGTAACTAACATGCTATTCCATTAATCGACGGGAAACTGTTAACACATATCTATTTGAAGTTTATGACTTCTTAGGTACTACCTCCAGTCCTTAATATAAGACTTTGTTTAATTTTTATTTTGGTTCTAAATATAAATCCTAATCCACTTTGTCTCTCATGATTTATGTATTTTTTTTAAGATAGTCCTTCTAACAATAGTAGTTTTAGCTAATACACTTAATTAGTAAGGTTTAGGAAAAACAATACATATTTATTATAAATAACTAACTTAACTTATTTTCTTAATTGTCTCAAATTAGTCGACTAGCTTTTATAATTAGGACCGAAGGTAGTATTTATTTGCATGGTCTAAAATTTAGAAGAATGAACTTTAAGGGTGCTAATCGTTGTTGACATGCTACATTCCATAAGTGAAATATTAATTGATAATGTGAAAAAAAATATCTGCATAAAATAAAAAATTTAAGAGTTCTTTATGAAAATTTTTAAAGTGCAATTTACTTACATTTTTTTAACACGTTCTGTCACCTTGTCATTGCGTTCACTTCATGGTAGGTTAATTGGTACTTATTGATGTAAATATAAAACATATACAGTGCTAAAGATGCATTTTTTAATAATTATATAATAATTAGTATTATTAATAAGAATATACTCTCTCCTGATCCTAATATAGGAATTAGTTGGATTTGATTCTAAACATAAGATTTTAATTCACTCTATTTCTCATAGTCATCATTTTGTTCAAACTAATTTATATAATTTATAAACTACTGTATAATGTAATGTTATACAACATATTTAGGGAAATCCTGTAAAATGTCTTATAATAATCTAATTTATTTGTTGATAAAAATATAATTAACCAATTTATTTGACTTCTTTATTATAGTCAAACTAGTTAAGTAACTTCTATATCGAGAATTAGACAAACTATTTCCTTACATTAATATATTACTAGAACCCAATTAATTTTTCTTAAACTTGAAGGATTAAAAGGTAAATAATTCAAATTTGTCATTTGTTAAATCATAAGTAACTCTTCCGTTTACAATTTGCGCGGGGCAGTATCTTAGGAATAAATAAAAAGTTAAATGTAAACAGCCACCTTTGCATGAGTTGGTAATGTTGCTTCACATAAGTTCATTTTCATACCAAAGGGTGAAAATGAAAGACACGACAAGAGATTGGCTAAAAATTAGCAAAATACTAAAATATGGATCATACCTGAATTTATAGTATCAACTTCAAGCCTTTCTTTTTCTTCTTTACCGACCACAACCTTGGATCCATCATTATCTCATTGAATTTGATATTTAAAAAAAGAAGTTTAAAGTTTTATAGATTAGATATCAATTTGTGTGGCTAATCATGCCACTAGATCTTTGCTTGATGTTATCTCATACCTAAGCTAAGATTATTATTGCTTCAATAATAATTAATCCACTAGTGCTTCAGTGTGTGCCCTTTTCAATTTGTTATGTGTGGGTCAGAGTTGATGTTCCAGACCAAAGCATACTTTTATTATTTTTGGGATATTTACTAATTACTATATTTTTATATATATGCCTGAATGAAAGCATCATGTCACAGTATTATTTTCATATTGCGTTATTAATTATCACTATGATATCTATCCATTAATTACGTATTCAATGAAAACAAGCAAAAAGCCACTACATTTAATAAAATCTATGTAATTAAAATCTCCGCAATAAACCTTTCATTCTATTATTGTCATCATCAGCAACCAATTCAGCTCACTTAGAAATGACTGCAAGTATTCGCGAGGAATTTTTAATATTTTAAGGACCAACAGCTAAATTTGTTAAATAAATACTACCTCCAATTCTTAATATAAGAATTAATTAACTAATTTAAGTAAATTAAAAAAAACTATTTAAGTTAGATATTTATAATAAATAGTAATTAACTAATTTGAGTAAATTAAAAAAAAATATTTAATTTGAGTAAATTAAAAAAAAATATTTAAGTTAGATATTTATAATAAATAGGTATTATTTTCATAAAATATCCTTACTAATCAAATATATTGGCTAGAACTACTATTATTACATGGATTACATTGGGAAAAAATGAATAAATATGATAGACAAAATAGAATGGGATTTTATATTTAAAATTAAAATAAAAGTCAAACGAACTCTTATAAAGACCAGACGTAGTACTCCTCCGGTCCTTATTATAAGACCCCATTTGACTTTTTATTTGGTCCTAATTATAAGACCCCAATCCATTTTGTCTATTATATTTATGCATTTTTTTCAAGATAATCCTTCTAATAATGATAGTTTTAGCCAATATATAATTAGCAAGGATATTTTAAGAATGACAACACTTATTTATTATAAATAACCAACTTAACTACTTTAATCTCCTCAAATAAGTCAATTGGGTCTTATAATTAGGACCGGAGGAGTATATGGTTATTTAATCTAATTAGTAAAGCAAAATAAGTGTCTATGTAGCTATGGATGTTCGAAAGTTTTTTTAATCAATAACTTCCCTTCCCTCTAATTAAATCCTGCAAAATATATTTCATTAAATTAAAAACTATACAATTAGAAATATAAATATAATGATTTATCATCATAAATGTAGTTCTTTGTTTTTGTATTTCAAAGATCATATCGAACAATGCCCACGGATCCGGGCTATGCACAGGGACAAGATTCTAGTTCATGAAAATGTCTGATTTTCCTACGCATATATTAATGTGTGTAATTAATAAGAATAATTTGAAAAAATGATGATAAATTTGAGAGATAAAAGATGTTAGGATTTTATAGTTAGGATCAAATCAAATTACTCAACCCCCAAATTTAGGTTTAAAGGTGGTAAATTGCACAGATATCTGTTAACGTATAATATTTAGTATGATACAAGCATTTTTTGTTATTTTCAAGGGATTTTTGTGTGTTTTTTAAAAATATATTTATATAATTTCGAGGAAATCATGTAATTTATTCTTTGTGTGATGGAGAGTTATGTATGGTTTTAATAAAACTTAGGAGATATATATGTACTACCTCCGGTTCTTAATATAAGACCCCGTTTGACTTTTTGTTTGGTCCTAATTATAAGACCTCAATCCATTTTTTCTCTCATATTTATGCATTTTTTTTCCAAGATAGTCCTTCTAATAATGATAGTTCTAGCCAATACACTTAATTAGCAAGGATATTTTAGGAATAAGAACACTTATTTATTACAAATAACTAACTTAACTTACTTCCTTAATCTCTTCAAATAAGTCAACTGGGTTTTATAATTAGGACCGGAGGTAGTATGATTTTAAAATATACACACACACATAGGAGATATAAATATAAACTAAAAACTTCTCCGCTGATGATGCAGAGGACGGTATATTTAATTAAATTTGAAATTTCATTAGACTGCGTTAATTTCGGCATGAATATTAGGGTGCTAATAGATATTAATTAATATTCCAACTAGTAGATGTTATTAGGCATTTAATTTTTGAAAAAATTCCAAAAACAAAATCTCTAAAATTTCAAAATCTCAAATCAAGAATGGCTATAAAAATGTGATGTCATTTACTTTTTAGTGAACAAGACTAATTTAAAATTTGAAAATTCAAATGTATTTTTTTGAAGATTTTTTCTTAATTTTTAGCCATTCTCTCTAAATAAGTGAGTGTTGACCACCTCAATGGTCCTGAAAAGATTTTTAACCCGACTCAACCCATTTGTAAACGAATTGAGTATTACAAAATTTTAAGTATAAAGTTGATTTTTTAAAATTAAAAAAACAAAGATGCAAATATAATTCATTCAAAACAATGATTCAAAAACAAAGTTCTCCAACCTAAGTAGTGTATGGTCAATATAGTAAGCTACCCCAACAACTGTCTTGGTGTGAAGGACCACATCCATAAATAGGATCTATTATCCTATTTGAAGTTCCAAACCAAAGCATACTTTTATTATTTTTGGGATATTTACTAATTACTATATTTATATATATATATATATATATATATATATGCCTGAATGAAAGCATCATGCCACAGCGTTATTTTCATATTGCGTTATTAATTATCAATATGATATCCATCCACTAATTACGTATACAATGAAAATAAGCAAAAAGCCACTACATTTAATAAAATCTCTATAATAAACCTTTCATTCTATGATTGTCATCATCAGCTACCAATTCAGCTCACTTTGAAACGACTGCAAGTATTCGCAAGGAATTTTTAATATTTTAAGGACCAATAACTAAATTTGTTAAATAAATACCTCTGGCTTTTAATATAAGAACTAGTTGACTAATTTAAATAGATTAAATAAACTAGTTAAGTTAGATATTTGTAATAAATATGTGTTATTTTTTCTCAAATATCATTGTTAATCAAGTGTATTGACTGAAACTACTATTATTACATGAATTACACTGAAAAAAATAGATAAATATGAGAGATAAAATAGATTGTGGTCTTATATTTAGGACTAAAATAAAAGTCAAACAAGTTCTTATATTAAGGATCAGAGATAGTATATGGTTATTTAATCTAATTAGTAAAGCAAAATAAGTGTCTATGTAGTTGTGATGTTCGAAAGTTTTTTTAATCAATAACTTCCCTTCCGTCTAATTAAATCCTGCAAAATATTTCTCAATAAAGTAAAAACTATATAATTAGAAATATAAATATAATGATTTATCATCATAAATGTAGTTCTTTGTTTTTGTATTTCAAAGATCACATCGAAGAATACCCACCGATCCGGGCCATGTACAGGGAAAAGATTCTAGTTCTAGTTTATAAAAATGTGTGCCTGATTTTCCTAAGCATATATTAATGTGTGTAATTAATAAGAATAGTTTTTAAAATAATAATAAATTTAAGAGATAAATTAAAAGATGTTAGGATTTTGTATTTAGGATCAAATCAAATTACTCAACTCACAAATTTAGATTTAAAGGTAGTAAATTGCACAGATATCTCTTAACGTATAATATTTACTATTTAGAATGATACAAACATTTTTTTTTATTTTCAAGGGATTTTTGTGTGTTTTTTAGATATATTTATATAATTTCAAGAAATTCAAGGAAATCATGTAATTTATTCTTTGTGTGATGGAGAGTTATGTATGGTTTTCATAAAACTTAGGAGATATATATATGTCTGTTTTTAAAAAATATATATAGGAGATATATATATATATATATATATATATATATGAACTAGAAACTTCTCCCCTATGCCATGAGAGGGCAATATATTTGATTAAATTTGAAATTTCATTGGACATCGTTAATTTAGGCATTAATATTAGGGTGTTAATAGATATTAGTATTTCAAGTAATAGATATTATTATGCATTTAATTTTTGAAAAAAAATCCTAAAAAAATACCTCTAAATTTTAAAATCTCAAATCAGAAATGACTTCAAAGACTGGACATTATTTACTTTTTAAATATTATCCTTTGTTATTAAAATATGGTGAACAAGACTAATTTAAAAGTCTGAAATTCAAATGTATTTTTTTTGGGAGGTTTTTTCTTAATTTTCAGCCATTCTGTCCAAATAAGTGAGTGGTGACTGCCTCAATGGTCCTGAAAAGATTTTTAACCCGAGTTCACCTATTTGTAAGTGAATTGAGTATTACAAGATTCTAAGTATAAGGCTGATTTTTTTTTTTAATTAAAAAAACAAAGAACAGTGATTCAAGAACAAAGTTCTCCAACCTAAGTACTCTATGGTCAATATAGTAAGCTACCCCAACAACTGTCTCGGTGTGAAGGACCACATCCATAAATAGGATCTATTATCCTAAATTAATTATGAAAATGAAAGAGGTTCTAAGACATCAACATGTCTCTGAGCATAAAGTAAAGTGAGCATTAAACAACCTAAGCTTAGCTTCGATAGCCATTTTTGTGTATGAGATTGGTCCTAAGCCTCACCCATATTCATTCTTCTTCTCTTTCATTAGCCTACCCTGTGACCACCCAAAAATTGTCGAGTGAAATCCAAACAGTGATAGAAATTTACACGATTGTTAGTTTTAATAACTTTAATTGACTGTATATAATTTTTGTTGGGTTATCCCTAGTCTATGCTCAGTAGATTAAATTAAGAAAAGAAATATTATTTTATAATAAATTCGAGTAACTATCAAGAGAGTTATTAAGAGGAAACATAAGAGTAAGTTTATATCATATGTGAAAACTCTCATAATGCACTCTTCCTCTTATATATTCCCCTCTTTAATGTATTTGCTTTGTTGTGTGGTATAGATATAAGTTTTGTCTCGAAGCTGAATATTTAAAAAAGGCGTGTGTGAGAGAGATGTCACTCATATGGTTCTATTATGATAAGCACTCATTTTTGCAAGTGTTTGAAGCTTATTCCCTTCATTTTTAACTTTTCTGGTTCCTTTCCTTAAAAAACAGCTTTGTTTATATATGTAAACATCAAATTGAATTCTTTCCTTGATATGTCCTAATAGAGAGACAATTGTATATGAATCATCACATGATTATTAATATATCTATAAATATCACATAATTAAACTTACTTATCTTTTTATTCTTTTCTCTGAATGCATAATAAGAAATTTCCAAAAAAAAAAATTCCACCTACTTTTTCATTATGCGTATAGAGTGATGTCGATATCAAGTCAGGGAAGCATCCTAAGACAACAGTAACATCATCTAAGGAACAAACAATTATGTCGTTTTGGTGCCCAGCTCACTGTAAAGTTTGTCGGTGCAAGAAAACTTCTCTGGTTAATTAATACATTATATAAACACATAATAAAAATAAAAGAAATTAAGAAAATTAAAAAAAGAGACAGTACGTGTTGGTTTTGCATATGATGATTAAGTACATACCACCTCCAATTCTTAATATAAGAGTTACTTAACTAATTTGAATAGGTTAAAAATATTGGTCTAGTTAATTATTTGTATAAAATATAAGTTGATGAATACTCTTAAATAAAAATTTCTTAGCATGTGTAATGAATAAGAATACTTTAGGACCAAGTCTAATATTTCATTAGCTCTTATATCAAGGATCAGATATGGTATATTTAAGGAATTGTTAAGATAAGTGCTGATCTTATTATGCAATTCCAGTTTTGGGTGCAGCAAATGACAAATCCATGGTGGTAGTTTATTAAAATGGAATATTATATTGAATGTATATATATCATATATATACATTTTTATATATAAATGAGTCATTTTGCTTATGGTTTGCAAGTATTATAAATTTTGTATTTTACATATAGAGTCCCACGTGAACAAATATTAAGTATGTGTTGCAAGAGCGAGGCATGTTATTAGTGGAAAAAGTGAGAGGCATCTTGATTAAAGAAGAAGGGGAAACAAGCATCTCAACAAGAAGTCCTATCTCTAAGTGACCCCATATCGCACGCCTATATATATAAGGCAACAAAATTGGATAGTCACTTTGATTGAATTGAAATGAACACTCCCTTTCAAATCACCCTAATTTCACCCACTCTTTCCCTGATTTAACTTCCTCCCTCTAATGCTTCTCTTCTAAGTTTTCTTGTGCTTACCCATTATATGTATATATTCTCCAAACTATATATTCTGTGTCACAATGATTCAACCTAAGGTTTTTTCTATTATATGTGTGAACTTTTCTGTATCTTGGGCACATTTCTTTTTTGGACAACAATGCCTCTCATTTTTGCCCGTCACGCCCATAGAGTTTCGTAAATTTAGTTTTAGCAGCATTTCTTTCTTTCTTTCTTTCTTTCTTTCTTTCTTTCTTTCTTTAAATAATATGAGGTATCTTTAGAAAAAAAGATGGCTACAAGGACCAAAAAAGCAAATTAATATTGTCCCGTAAGGATCATGAAATTAAAACATCATGAGAATGAATCCTAAGACAATTCTCTGGGAAGTGATAGGTTAGGAACAAATCAAATGTATAAAATCAAATCTCCATGTTTTATCCGAAGCACAATACCATGCTCTGGCTTCCACAACTTGTGAAATCCATTGGTTGCTTTATCTCTTGATTGATTTTGATGTCTCACATTTGGCCACTGCTCCTTTATATTGTGATAACCAATCTACCCTTCAAATTGCAGCAAATATCACCTTTCATGAGAGAACTAAGCATATTGAGCTTGATTGTTATCTAGTCAAAGAAAAACTACAAGCGAAAATCATACAACTTTTTCTCATCAAGTCAGTTGGCCGATTACTTTAATTACTAAACCACTTCATCCTACACGTTTCAATGAACTCGCCTCCAAGCTTGACATGGAAAATATATATGCTCAAGCTTGTGGGGGGCGCCAAGAATAACACAGTTATTCTGTTGATAAGTTATATTGATATATAAAGTTGTTATTCTGTTATGTAAATATACACAGAACTCTCTTTTATGTGTCTGTGTGTATATATACACACCTCTTTTGATCAATACAAACACAAGTCATCATTTTTTCATATTCAATTTCACTTACAGCACCATGATCAAGAAAGATTCAAGGGACTCGTTTGATGTTATTAGATTACGAAGTTTTGACAATATTTAGGTAATAACTTATATCTTCATTTTTTTCCCATACGATAATGAAAGGACTTTCTTACATTTGCTTAAAGACATAGACAAGTGGGATGTCAAATGATACTTTATTTTAAGAGTAAAATACATTGACTGCCCTTCTATTTTACTTAAATTACAGAAACCTTTCTTCTAATGAAAACGTATATAAATTTCCTTTAAAATTAAAATGTATGTTACACAAACCTCCTTCATACTTTTAAGATTCAATTTTCATTCATCCATCCAACTGTTAGTTGACCGTTAAGTTTGACTTTTAAATTTTTATTTTGACCAAAATATCCCTCTTTAACATAAATGTTATTTAAACATTTAAATAAAAAATAATTTTTGATACGACAAAAAATAATTATAATACATGTATTTTCAAAATTTTTAATTTCAATTTTTTTATAGAATTATATAATTTTAGTTCCTCATGAAATATTAAAACTTAAGATTTTTTTTAAATGGCTAAAAAATATTTTGAATGCTTATTTTCTTATCACATAATATAAATTATGTGAGTTTGGAAACTTATATAAATCATTTAAATTCATGTTTGCACTAACTAAATTACTTAATTTTTTGGCCCAATACGATAAAAGCATTAAACAAACAACAATTATCAAAAATAAAAAAATAAAATTAAGGTAAAGGAAAAAATCTTAAATTCTTCGATATAGTTTTAACTAAGATTTTGGGATTTAGTATTATGAAGGGTAATTTAACAAATAGAAAGTATTTCAATATAAATTTGAAATAAAAAACATTTTTTGAAATATTATTAACGAAGTTAACGATTTGGATTTAAGTGTATGTTTTCAAAATAGTGGTGAGGTCTATATAATTAAAACAAAATGCAAGGGAAGTTAGATATTTTACTCTTATTTTAACTTAAAAATAGACCAACATTGGCTACTTTTATCATTACATTTAAAATCACTTATAAGCACATTTCACGTAAGTTGAAACAAAACTCCTCTCATATAATTATCACATATTTTGCAAATCACGGTTGAAAAGATGCTTATAAGTCATTCCAAACAGGTCCATTATTGTTCATCATTCATAATAAAAAAAAGTGGTTGCTATTGGATCATAATTTTTATTCTCTCTCGCGCGCTCTTCTCTTAAAGATCCTAGAACGTGCTCTTTACTCATACGAATATTATTCATGGAAATTTTTAGACTAATCAAATCAATATTCTTAAAAAAAAAAAAACCTAATTCTTGTTTTCGCTGAGTAACTACTTAAACTGTATTTGTCAGAAAATGAACAAAAAACACAATAGAAGAGGAGTAGCGAAATAGCGCTACCGGCTCAGTCGAACAGTTTAATATTCATGTATGAAAAACTGTAACTGTAATGTTCACAAATTATGAATAAATAATATATTTTTATAATTCCATAAAGTGCATACCAGTCCAATGTAATACCATAAAGTGCCTGGAAAGAAAATAAAAATTTAGACAAAAAGTGAAGAGTATGTTTTACGTTATAACTTTGGCAAGCTTCCATATGATCTCCACCAACTTTAAGATTAAAAAAGTTTTGTACCGTGGGCATCTCCTTTTGTCTTCTCATGCTATAGGACTTTCCGGTAATTTTTTCGGGAAAATCCCATGAAATAATGCCACAAAGATTTCACTGTTAAACATAATAACTTGTCGTCCATGGAGCAAACAAAATTTTTTTAACAATAAGTTGTATGTTCCTGTTAAATATAAAACCAACATGTATATTAAATCCAATGTATAATATTTAAATTTTATGGTGCTCCTGTTTATGAATTATCATTAACATACCATCCCTTGATAAATTCCTACGAAAATATCCCTATTTTGTTTACCTTTCATAAAAATATATATTCCTATAAAATGAAATAAAAGGTCAATCGTGAAAAAAAAAACTTTTATTCTAGTTCAAACATGCTTTCGGCTGATATTTCTATTTTCTCCCAGACATAATTAATCACTAAATTAAGATCAGCAAAATGAGTGATGATTAATTTTCTGTGTGAGACCCTCACAAGACAATTAATTAATAATAACAATATTTAATTTCTGTATTGCTTAGTTGGTAATGAAAAGCATATGAGTACTTTGGTCGCTTTCAAATAAAAAAGCATATGCACTATGAAGCTGAGGCAACTTCATTAGTGCCTCATTAAGAATGACAAATATCACATACTCGTCTGGTCCTTAATATAGGATCTAATTGTTAAGTTAATTTTGGTCCTACATATAAGACATGTTTATCATATTTATCAGTTTTTTTCTAAATTACCTCCATGGATATTCCCTCAACATAATCAAGTAAGTGAGGGAGGAAGGATATTAAGAAAGCTGATTATGATATTTTAGGAAAAATATGTCATATTTCTTATAATTAACTAACTTATCTAACTTCTTTAATCTAATCAAATTAGTTAAAAAGATCTTATATTAAAGACCGGAGGAGTATTATTCTTATCATGATTTTAAAAACATGACCTTTCAAAAGACTAAGCTTTTGCTTGCTTATTACTCTTCGAGTCTTAAATATAACACTTATTTTGTAGTGTAATTTACACTACAAAATGAATTTTATATTTAGGACCGGAGGGAGTATATTAAACCTTTGAAAATACACTCTAATAATTACTTGGTGTAATACTGGATATAATCAAATAATTATTATAAGAAATCGATTTTTATAGACATTAATAATGTCATTACATTTCTTGAATGGCAGCAGGCATTGTGTGGTATTACTGGGCAAGTTTGGTACATAGAATGAAATGGAATAGAATAATAATAATAATGGAAAATAGAATTAAAAAAAAGTAATGTTTAGATGCAACATATCATATATACCCTCAAATAAAAGAGGTAATAAAAAGAGATAATTAGTGTTAAATAGTGATGATGAGAAGGCATGATTAGTATTACATATGTATCTATATCTTGACATGCATGTCATTTACATTGTAAATTAAAGAAAGCATGCTTCTTTGATCTAACCAAACGGGTCCTAAAGATCAGGTGATCGATCAAGGATTTATCGATCACATGATAGATAAAATTCCTGTGTAAACAAATAACTTAACAGAAATGTTAATTGATAACTTGATAGATAAATCAATTTATATATGTTGATCAATCAATTTATCGATCATCATTAACACTGTTTTGCATAGAAGTTTGCAGAAAATTATCGATTAATTGATTGATAATCTAGTGATCGAATAACTGATAGATAATGGGACACAAGTTTTGGTAAGTGTTTATCGATCACTTGATCAATAAATGAGTTATCAATGAAAAGACAGATAAATAGTAAAACTTCCTACTTTCGTTATATTTTGTTTTAATCACCATTTATCGATCTCCGCTTTATTGCTAACCTATTCTATCATTGCATAATATCTCACCTGCTTATCGATATTTTTATTCTGGTTAAGTGCTTTTGAAAATTACTTTATTGATCACTTAATAGATCAACTGTTTATCGATCAAATGATCGATCATCACCATTTCACTGATTTAAACTGTTTAAGTTTTTTTTTTATCACTCGATTGATCATCAATTTATCAATAAAATGATCGATCATCTAATCTTCGGAATATTCTGTTTTCACATAACGTGATCGATCAAACATGCTCCTGGCATTTCAGAACTGAGCTTCTCAACTACATTATTACCAATCACTTGATCGATAAGTCTCTGATCGAGTACTTACTCGATCATCTTAGGATTTGTGCTCTTTATGAAAATTTTCGTTAAACTTCATTTTATTGATCAAATTTTCTGTCATCTATTTATCGATAAAGTATTCGATCAATGTACCTTGAGAATCAAATTCTCTCCTGTTTATCTTTATCGATAAATTGATCGATCAAACATTTTTCGATCACTTATTCGATCAATGATCCAACTCTTTCAATACCAGAAGCTACAGTGAGATTTAAGAATCTTCTCAATATTTCTCTTCGAGCTTTTCTCAACCTTGCTGATCAACTTAATACTCTATTTTAAGTGTTTCAAAATCATAGTTGACCTTGAGTCTTTTCTCTACATAATTTTTGTGAAGTCATTCTTTTCATTTATCAATCACTTGTTCGATCATGAGTTAATCCATAACTTGATCGATAAATATAGTTATCTGTTTCAAAATCTTTCATCTTAATTAATCAATAACATAATCAATAAACTAGTTATTGATCATATCTTCGATCAAGGATGATCAGTTCATAATTATTGGATCTAATGTTTGACTGATTTACTTCTCTTCTACCATATGAATATTACTGTCATTTTATCAGTTATCTTCCTAAATTTCTTTCTGAAGAAAAAACTTATTAGATTGAAGTATTGTTCCAGATTACAAAGAAAATTCAATGGTTATCTCCAACGGTTATTCAGTAGCTGTAACTTACCATGTCAAAAGCACTAACTGGCGAATACCGTTGCAACTGGGAAAACACGCAACCGAACTCTCAACGATTAGAAGCTCTTCCGTCGAACGGTTATTAAACTTCTGCAACTATAAAAGGCACGAAGAAGCATTGAATACATGAGCTACCTTCTGCAAATTTTTTACTATTGCATTCAATACTCTGTTTTCGTCTTTACTGAGCTTCAGTGTTTCTCATTCATTTACTCTGTGAGAGGGACTAACATATTATCTTTAATCACTTTCTGAGTGTAACTCAAGAGTGTGGACTCTTGAGTGGGTTTGCAACCTTACCGGTAGTAATGAGAAGATCAATTGCTGTACTGAGGTGCCAAGAGCCCGATTAATCTTGGATCATAATGGAAATCTCAGAGGTGTTCTGAGGACTGGACGTAGGTCAAGTAGTTAAGACTGAACCAGTATAAATTCAGTGTCTTTGATCTACTGTGAAATCTTTCTAACTCTAAAGCTCTTTGTTTTATTAATTTTACTATTTCAATTCAGTGAAATTTTTTATTGCTCACCCAATTCACCCCCTTCTTGGGTGAGACTGCCACTAACACTTTTACCATCATTTTTCTTGTTAGCATATCAATATTAATATAAAATGGAGACTTCATAACATGATACATAACTCATAATCATAAATAGTAGAGTATGCTTTATTCTTACACTCTTGATGTAAATAAATCAACATCTGCAGGTTATTAGACGGGGATATATATATTATACTTTTTTTTATTAAGCTACTGTTCTATTTAATTATTTTTCATGGGAAGATGGTAGAAATACACTTGTCTGCATGGATTTAGTGTATTTAATAAGGTTTTAATTCTAAAATATTTCCTGAAGAAATTAAACCTATATAATATATTATTAAGAAGAGACACTGTCACTTCTTGCCTTGTGAAATATTAGTGTAGTTGCAAGTTTGAGTGAGATAGATGATGGAAAACCTAGGAGATAGAATACGACTTGCAGCCTTCATCATTCTGATCAATTCTTATAATTAACCCTTAATCATTGTCTTAATATGACATGTTCTTTTTCTGATTATGACACAACCAAAATAGTTCAGAGTGAATAATGATATCCGCCAGGGGCTATTCAAAGTTTCAAATAAACCACTCAATTCAGATCACCACCCAAAAAAAAAAAAATCAGTGTTCATCCAATTACTTACATCTCACCTTTTATTCAAGTTTCTCACAGTCTTTTCATCAAACACTAACAATTCTGCAGTTAGCGGAACACTGAACAACAAGTACGTATCAGCAAAAGTACTCATCTTCAAATTCAACAAACCAAGAATTATGCTAAAAGTGGAAGATGGACGTACCAAGAACAGTAATTACCTTCAAATTCAACAAATGAGTGAAGCATCATTCAGAAATTTGAACTGGGTCAGAAAATTTTGGGAAACAGCCATTAAAGATCGAAGCTTTCTGCATTTCCCAATTCTCTAAGGTGCTGTGGGCATGATGGGGAAGATGGGCACATGAAGAACTAACTCACAGAAAACCTATACCTCTCTTTTCATTTTGAAACAGAAAAGAATGTGATTTTCACGGGTTAGAATTGCACGTGCCCTGCTTCTCCATCTTGCTCAAACATGCACCTTTCTTTCTTCTCTGTCACAAAAGAATAGAAGAAGAAGCTACAGAGGGAGAAGAGGAGAGAGAAACAGAGAGTGAAAAATGAAAAAAGGGAACAATAAGGAAGGAAGGAGGAAGTTGCAGCTTTTGTGGTCGAAGCCTACACATTTATAACAAAAAGAGGGAAATGGGAGGGCGTGTTTGTTTCTAAAGGGGGGTATGGCTTTGTGGGAGCAAGAAGTGAAAGGCTTAGTTGGGTGTGGGACCTGAGTTTTTTTTTCCGCAATCCAAACAGATTGTTACAAATCACAGCTCATAGGACCATTTATCAGAGAAAAATACAGTGAATTACTGGTATAGCCCTGGCATCAGCTAACAAGTTTCATTAATGACCTAATATACAAAAATCAACAAACACAAATTTATGCTAATACTACCTGAACTGAACTGGAGATAAGAGGTTGAAGAACAAATAAATCATTAAAATTAAGCCATGTGAGATCCACTTGCTAGGTATGTCTTTGATTATTCTTATAGGTCAAAGTTGCCCTGAGAAGGCTTCAAGTGTAGTTGAAAGGTTGATGGATCCTATTCCTACCATAGGCAAGAAATCAATAAAATTAAATTGTTTTGCCTCAAATGTTGGTCACATTTATTAATCCCTTCGGTATTTAAATTGTGGGGCTTGATGTCTACTCTACAGTAGACTAAGCAAATGAAATAGCTCTTTAGTTAAAAACATAAACTTTGACCCCAAAGATGTCATGTAACTGAGAAGCCATAGTACTTCCATAGCTTTCAACCTAATAGTAAAGCAATTAGTAATCAAGTTCTTGATCCTAGCCATCATTTTATTATAAGCAACTTGGAGTGTTAATTTACTAATTAGTACAAGATCCCATTTTGCCACTTCCTCTTTTTTGAGTCTTCAAATTGTTCTTTTCTTCTTCTTCTTCTTTTTTTTTTTTTTGTGAACACCCTGTCCAATGCGAAAGGCTGACTAATTTGGTTTGGGTACTGCAGAGACTCATATAGGGGGCGACCCTTCCAAGCCAACAAATCTATTCACAGCTCCATTATAACTAACTAGTCCAGATCCGAGCATTCAAATTGTTCTTTTATCTCCAACTTTCATATGACTATTTAGAATCTAGTATAACTGACTAGTTTAGATCCAAGCATTACATAAGATATAAGATTTTCCAGAAGATTTCTTTTTCTATTTGTAAGGTTCAAACCTAAAAACTTATATATGAGAAATCCAATCTTTTTCACACAATAATTTTTAAAAAAAAAACAGTAGCAATAGCATAATAAATACACTCATTATGTTTATAGATTGTGGGTTGGTTATGTCCATCAGTTCTGTCTCTGGTATTCAATATTTCAAATTATGGTGCCGGTCGTGCAATCTACTATAAGGACATAGATGAACACTTTGACCAGTATATGATATCTGTAATAATTTTAGTAAAGAGAGGAAGATCAGAAGCTTCAAGACTAGATTGAAGGTGAGAGTTGCAGAGATCATTCTGAGAGTAAAAATGCTGGGATTTCTGAGCTGAAATTCCAATAGTACAAGTAACTTAAATGCAGGTACAACACTTATCATCATCATCATCTCATGTGTCAGAGAAGAGAAAAAGAGAAAGGACAAAAGGAACACTTAGACATGAAAATGGAAAATTTTCTAATACAGTAAAATGATGAGAGGAGATAACAGAAAGTGGAAAGCTAGCTGTAATAAATAATTATATTTCAAGAGGCTTCTGGAATTACTAGAAGACTGGGACTTAGCTGATCATATGAATGGAAAATAAAATACAGAGAGAGAAAGAGAGAGATGTGGCCAAAACAGAAGAAGTTGTCACTTTCATCCCTCAGAGTGATACAGATATAACAGAGTAGGTATATATTATTCTGGAGATTAAAGCTTTACCAACATGGCTGCTTTTAACAACTATAACTGCCAGATTTAATGTGCTAATTGCAAGTTGCAGCACGCCTAGGCTGTGTGAAAATCATCAGAATCTTGACCCTCCTTTAAATATCTCTGTTTGTGACTCTCATGGAGTTTTACATTACGTCCCACAAGTCACTGTCTCTGTCTTCTAATCTCTCACGAAGAAGGCATGATCAAGCTAGGAAAAAATCCTAAATACTCTTTTTGATTCTAAATATAAGAGCTAGTTAGGTAACTTATTTTAATCGGATCTTAATCTACCTTGTTTCTCAAATTTATAATTTCTCCCCCTAAACTGTTCCCGTCGAAGTTTTAATATAAATGATTAAAAAAAGTATTGTAATTTAAGAAAGTCAGTATATATTTTTTATTAATTTTTTTCATCTTTACAAATTAGTTATCTAATTCTTATATTAAGAAATGGAGTCTTTTAAAGAAAAGGAAAAGGACATGGCTTACTTATAAGTGAGGGCATATTTTTCTCATTGCGATAAGCCAAACCCAGATGGGTGGCTGGCACAGAACAATATTTCTGGGAATGAGTCTGAACCAGAAGTGTTGCTGTCTGAAGTTCGGCGACATACTGCTTCCAACAAGATCATAATAATACTATCTCTGAATCTGAAATTCTGCGACACTTTGCTTCCAACAACATCACAATAACTGTGGAAGATGAACCACAACAACACCAGCAGCACCAACAAAAAAATATTCGTTTTCAAAAAGGCGAAAAAATATGGCCATATATTCAAGAGTCGAGACCTGATAAGGACAAATTCTTAATCTAATTTTTTTTGGGGAAAAAAAAGGAATTATTTTAATAAAATTTTGTGGTCCAATCAATCTAAACAGTTGAGATTTTATTTGGTTGAAGTTACAAAAAGAAAAAAGAAAAATTCTTGTGGATATGATATTTTTTGGGCATTTCAAATAATATCGAGTCTTATTCATATTTTGGCATTTCTAATTTCTGGAATTTTAGCTCCGATTAATAAAGGGTCAGAAAAACTTTCTAGTTATGAATCAGGAATAGAACCAATGGGCGTTGCCAATTTTCAGTAAATTTTTGTGGTCCAATCAATTTTTGTTTTAATTGTAGGCAAATTATATGTTTGGGATTATAACTCAAATTTGTATAATCTATTCAGATTATTTTTTATTTATTATCTTGGCTGAATAGTTATCATTACCTCCATTAAGGGATATTATTTATTAACTGATTTAATATTTTTAGCTTTTCTATAAGCTCTTTAACTATCTCGTCTCTCTAGAGGAGACAAATATAATTGTAAATTCTTTTCTTTTTTTTTAACTCTCATTGTCTTCTTCTATCATTTTCTCTTATTTTATTTTTTTTATAGTTTTCAACTGTTTAATTTTTTTTAAAAAAAATAATTTGAATGTAGAGCTTAAGGCTAATTACTTTGATGGTAGAGGGTAGACCCACATCCCTTGAATTCACATTCACAATCACTCTGCTTTGTGTCTCTTTCCATGTCCACTTCCTTCTTCATGAGCCATGACAATGCCATTCAACCTTTCCCTGCCCCTACCCTTCTTAGGTCTAGTTGTTTTTAGTAAACATGGCATCTCTTTCCCTGAGCCAAGACACCCTCCTTTACTTTCCATTATATCCTCGTCAGATAAAGCCATACCCTTCACTCTTTCAATTACAAAATCATAACAAAATTTTACCAATGTATTTATTTTGATTTTCAATAACTAGCTCATTGTTATTCTTCATTTAATAATTTTTTTAACTTATCGTTAAAAATGATTTTTGTTTCTTTTTTTGGGATAACTCAAAATATCTTTAAACTAATCTCTGTCGAACCAAGAATGTTAAGATTAATTATGTCCTCCAAAGAAATATGTTTCTCGAAATTCAAACTTTTGCTTTCCGTCTTATGAGAGTGGAACCGTTTACTATCTCAACTAATAGTTTGTTGGTATTTCTATTTCTTATTTTATTCAAAACAAAAAAAATTAAAATTTGAATTGATAATGTTAATTTTTAACTATCTAAATCCATTAAAAAACAATTTTATTGAACTAATGTTTATGGATGTAGGGGATCCAATAACCTTGTGATTATTCTAGGGTAAAATAGTGCCCATATATTATTTTTCAGTTGCATTTAGCTTCCTAATCTTATTTATGATACAGTGTTCTGATTTTTTTTTTTTTTGCTTTTAACACCTTAATTTTATTTATAGTACATCTAGTAGCCTAAATCATAAATAAAATGAGGGCGCTAAATGTAACTGAACAATAATATCAAGGTGCCGAATATACTATAAATAATAGGGTATTAGATGCTACTTTCACCTCTTATTTAATTTTATGTATCCATCTTATATCTCATTTGGTTATAGTTGCCTAAAAACATTCCTTTATTTCTCAAAGTATACAGTATATATTATAGTTAAATTATTATATGTGACAATATTTTTTTAATAATTTTTTTATTTTATTCTATATTGCATATGATCTATTCAAGTTTTATTTTCTTTCAACAAGATTCAAATAATGCTCCCAAAAAAAGACCAAGTACCAAAGCTGGAGTCAAAGGTGTAACATGCAGAAATAGTGACACGCAGATCAGATAAAAGATGCCCTGTATAATATTTAAAACATGACAAACGACATGTAAGACAAAGTAAACTCCATTAATTCTGGTCTTCCACGGTCTTCCACAATCATCTGTTTTGTTGTTTTTCATTCGAATTCTCACGCTTCAAAGTTCGTCAAATTTAGCTCCATTATCCTTAATCGATAACTTTGGTTACTTAAATTCAAACATTCAATGACATATGATATACACGTTTCGTTGAATGTATAGAGAGCATCATTAAACGCCACATTCAAACACGGCTATTTTGCCGTTCTCTTTACACATGTTGATCTTGTCCCATTTACGAGCTTCTTTGTCAAGATTTGAAGGAGGAAATTTAAAAGGGCAAAAAAAGTTATCGGGTAAAGATTCAAAATTGGTAAGAGAGAAGTAATTAAGACTGTATGGTGCTTTCTGGGAGTGGGTTATTTGATCAGTCACTGTCAGATTTCAAAGTAAACAAATCACTGATAAAGATAGATATCATCAAAATGCACACATCATTTTAAAACCTTAATTAAAGACCCAATCAGAACAGATCCTAATGGATCAACTTGTAAGAAATCAGTACACAGCAACAAAATGTTTGTTGTAATCCAAAATCTGAATCATGCATGATCAGCGTATAAGCTAAGCCAAGTAATTCCACTTACCCTAACAACCGTAAATAAAATATACCGGCTCCCACACAAATATCTCTACAACAATAAAAATTGCTTATTAAATTAACAAGTTGTTAGTTGAGATAATAAGAGGTCTCACCTATCTCAACGCTTTTAATTTGACAGCAATTAGTTTAAAACCCAAAATAATTTGAAAATACTTTGAATTGTATAAAAGAAAATTTCTTATTAAACTCATTTTATAAGAATTCATTTATCAGTTGTACAAATGATCAAAATGTTAGTGGTAAAAAAATTGCTAGTTTTACAGATGACTATCAGCCAGCCAGCTAGCTAGCTAAGCTAGCTAGCAGAGATATCTATATATGCATAGAAGGTGATGAGAGGAGGAAGATCAAAGGAAATGTACGTAGCCATTGAGATAGAAACAGGAAGAAGTAGAGTAGTGAGCCACATCTCACATAATTAATGGTCTAGCAACAACCTAGATTGGGGTCACCAACCACACACGGACACACACAACAAGAAAAGAAACAAGCTAGTCTCCTTAATTTGCGGTTCCCACTCCAACTCATGCGTGTTATATAGTCACTTAATTATTCTTTTAGTTTAGGCTTCACCAAAGGGTCATAAAGTATAAGTGCTAAAGGACACTGGTGGGTCACAAAAAGGCCCTATAGTGTGTCATTTTCTCTTAGTTTTTGGTCCAGCGTTGGGTCTCCAGACTAGTTCATGCACATGGAGTAGAAAAACCAACCAAAGTTTGACACTTGGCAATTCTAATGGTGAAAACCTACCATACAAATGCAATGGGCTAATTTATACTAGCTCCAATTTTTAGCATAAAAACTAGATAATTAATTTAAAAACATTAAAAAAATGAGTTAAATTAGTTACTTGTAACAAATGTGTGTTTGCTTATCTAAACTATCTTTATTAATTATATTTATTGAAACTACCCTTGGTGGGAAACCCTTACCATCAATAAAGATATTTTGTGAAAAAAAATTACACATTTGATATATGAGATAGATTTGGGTCTTATATTTAAAATCAAATTCAATCACCAACTAGCTATTATATTAAAAACGGGAGGTAAGAAGAAGTATACAACATGGAAGCTGAAATAATTCTTCTATGCATCTGATATACACACACACACCAGGCTGTGACATATATGCGTGTGCCTTTAATTTGAGATGAACTTAGTTCATACATATTTTTACTGTTACATCTTTATATTAATTATGCGCTGCTTTACTACAGCTTCTCGAACACATAAACTTTAAGAATCCCATCAAGGTGTATGTTTATTATATTTTACAGACAATGATATCACAGACTCTACACACTACGCAATAAAAGTTTACATTATTATTAAAAGACATCATAGGCTAGGGTAAAACAAAGTGGCATTATAATTTAGTTAATCATATATATAGTTTCATGGTCCATTTGTATATATATAGGACTACTTTTTTGGATGGTATTTGATATCATATGATATGTTAGAATGCAGCCGGTTATTGATGTGGCATTCCACTCCACTGAGACACTGAAAGTGATGTGAGTACAAGAAGACAATAATTTACCAAATAAAAATATGAGATAGAAGCATATGAACGTGTGGAAAGAAAGATACATTTTGCTACTCCTTTTCGTATTTACTATTATTTTAACTTAGACATGTCAATTTTGTAATCCTACAATTGACATCACTTTCTTTGAGAAATATATAGTTAATTGATTAAGAAATATAATTAGTGGTTTATGAGGTGTTAAGAGGGGAGACAACCGAGGAAAATAAGTGGGCATGCATGTTTAATGGGAGTGTCACTTACAAGCACAATGTGTCATAGTGGAGCTAAATATATAGTAAGAAATTAATTAGTGAAGTTTAATTAGGTCTATTAAGTGGGAATTAATTTTTTCACAAGTCACAAACATAATGTGATTATTTATTCATTATCACTGCGAGAGCAGAGTGGTCAATATTCGCTGCTTTCAACCAACATAGTTTCAGATAAAAAAAAAACCAACATAGTTCGAAAATATAATTCCTGTATAGGCAGAAGAAATATCTAACTACTGGGCCCCATTATGGTTTCGATTCACCTTTATTCATTTGCATTAGTTACGGTTACGACGAACATTTATATCTAATTACATTCTCAAGACATTGGAATGGAAGCAATGATAAAAAAAGAGTCATAATGTGTCATCACTTTTTTTTTTGAGATATTAATAATCATAAGATGGTAAGGTAACGAAATGGATTTAAGCTCTAACAAATTACTCATCCCATTAGGAGTTAATTAGGTAATTAATTTATAGATATTGAGAATGCTGGCAAAAAAATTTGTAGATATTGCGGAATTTAATAATTACTAGTTATTTTGTAAAACGATATGGGCGTGTTAAGTTTTCAAAAATGTCTCTTTAATCATTAACATTTAACAATAAAATTACATTATACTCCCATTAGCAAAACATTTTTATCATTTGAGTTTTTATATCTAAAATCAAAATAAATCTTTTAATTAATTTTATATTTCGTACTGAAAAAGAATATTTCATCGAAAGAGTATAATATGTCAAGTGAGTTTTTGTCTCAGAATTTAAAAGTTTTGAAGATTATCTATACATAATTAAATGTTGGGAGAATCCTTAAAAAAAAGTTTGAAATTACTAAATCTTAAATAAGGTTTGATAACAATACTTTCACAGGTTTTGATGATACTAAATTTACAAATAACAACACATTTTTATAAAAATTTCTTATTTACGATTTAATAATTTTAAACTTTTTTTTAAGATTCTCCTCAAGTATTTAAGAAAATAGTTTGCGGAACATGTTTCAATTAGTAGATACAAAAAATCATTCCTTCTATTTAGTAATACTTATTTAACTATTGATTTTTTTCCAACTCTCAAACATTCTAGAAGACATTCACAAACAATTTTCATGTCATATGAACACTTAAAAAATTTATGTAATTATAATTTAAGTTCATAATATATTTTATGGTCAGGCCCAAAAAAATGCATTTTATAGAATTAAACTAGAGTAGTGCTTTCTATACTTTTGATATTGTGATATATTGACAATTCATAGTGCTTGGTTTACTTTCACTATTAAATCAACTTTCTGAGGTTCTTTTTGGGAGAATCTTAAAAAAAAGTATTTTTAAATTTTAGAATTTTAAATTAGTCTTATTTATTACACTTTAATACTAATTAATAATATTTCAAAAATAAATGATAACATATTTTTGTAGTCATTCCTGATTTAAAATTTTAAAATTTTAGAGGTATTTTTTTTAAAAAAAGTTTCCTTCTTTTTAATACCTGATCCAATTTGTTGGTGATGAGGTTACTACTTTAGACTTCAGCCTTCTAACTACTTGTGAAATTTTAATAAGTTTTCAAGTTAAAGAAATTTATTCTATATTCAAAATGGAATGAAATTGAAAAAAATAAACAATTTTATATTAATTATATTAAATACTACAAAAATATGTGTTTATTTGATTATGCTAAACTGGGCCTAATCCACTATAAAGTAAGGCTTAATTATTCTAGCTTTATCATCTTCAAAAGTTATGAATCGGAAAATATTACTCATCAGATAAGCAGTTCCATCATCATATCGTCATGATAGCGTAAGCACGCGAAGAAGATCAATTTCTGTTCATTTCCCCAGAAATGGTATTTCTGATTTGACACTGATGAGATTAAATGAAATGAAATTATTTAGGTACCTTCTCTTTATGTAGGGACAGGGACAAAAACAAGGCACATTTTCTAAAGTTAAATGCTCCATCTATAGGTATTTTGTCTAATCAAAGGAGAAAAAGTTTTAAACTAAACAAACCACAAATCAGCAAAATGATTATTCAAATATCTCCTTGTTTTGTTTTTCTTTGTCCCTAGTGAGATATAGTCAAATAGATCACACTGCAAAATCTGGAATTAGAATTATGTAATGCATGACCTCATTGCCATAAGGTTAAATAATTAACATCAATACCATAGGTTAATCATGTATTACCACTTTTGATTTGTCACATAATGGTGATTAACAAGGTATTAGAAACTTCCATGCCCAGAAGCTAATAGGTGGCTGCAGATAATTGGCATTACTTTTCTTGGTTAGATGCATAGTTCAATCAATACTACAATAATAACAAGTTTTATCCTATTAGATAGGGTTGGCTATATGTATCGCACAATGTCATTGTGCTCTATTAACAACCAAATCTTTAGATATGTTATTAGCATAAAGGTTTTGTTTAATAATTTCATTAAACATTCTTCTCAGTCTTCCTTTGTCTATTTTTATAGGGCTCCAAACTGTTTGATTTATCACTCTCTCCGGCACCTCTGATGACTTTCTCTGTATATATCCAAACCATCTCAAGCCTCTTTTTATTCGATCAATCAATACTAATAGCATAAAATATATGAGAAATTTGAGATATTAATATTATTTTTGTGTCATTTAAATTAATTAATGTCCTCATTTTGGTTTTGATCTATGAAGTTCCAACCCATAGGTTTTAGTCCTTAAGAGATAAAATAGTTCAGATTTTTATTGAATTATAGAGACCAATATTCTAAATAAAAAAATAACTTCAAGGACCAAAACCTATAATTTAAAACTTGATAAACCAAAATCAAAATAAAAAGAAACTTGATAGACTCAAAATTATATTAACTCTATTTTTATCCCATCATGTCTTCCTACATCCAAGCTACTCCTCCGGTCCTTAATATAGGACTCAATTCTTGAGTTGGTTTTGTTTCTAAATATAAGACCCATTTATCATATTTATCAATTTTCTCTAAATTATCCCTATAGATATTCTCTCAACCATAATCAAATAGAAGAGGGAGAGGGGTATTAAGAAAGATGATTATGATGTTTTAGGAAAAATGTGTTACTTTTCTTATAATTAACTAACTTACCTAACTTCCTTAATCTAATCAAATTAGTTAAATGGGTCTTATATTAAAGATCAGAGGAGTAGTTTCTAATTTAGATCCATTCATGATTCATGTAATTGAAAAAAGAGTGATGTTCGGTTTTTATTCTCTTTCTAACTTTCTTTTTAGGCAAAGAAAGACATTTGATTATCTAAATTTATGTAATATTATAATATAATCTCTTTAATTTTATCTGAGCAACTTGATGTAAGTACTGTTTTTTTATAAAGTTTTAAATGATAATATTTTGTGCAAGTAAAAAAAATGATAATATTTTGTGCTAAACAGTAGTATTTTTAAAAATTAAACTTGATATATAAACACTCGATAATATTTTATTACTATTTAAAATTTCAGTTCAGTTTTTTTATTAATGATGTTAGAGTCAAAGAACTGAACTTTTTTTTGCAAAATTAAAGGACAAAATGGAAATTGTGTGCTATTGCTCTCTAAATGAAATATATACTGTGCCCCCACTTTTATGATGGTAACAAATGAGATTATTGTTTTACCTATGGTGTAAAATGAGTTGTGTTGTTACAAAAAATAGAAAAGAAAAGCAAACCAACAACCCTTGTGAGGGCCATGAAAAGCCGGAAAAAGAGGCCTATTCGGCTATTCCTGCGTAGGAAAGGTTCGTCTTAATGAGAATAATAATGGAGTTGTTAGATGGGAAAAGGCAAATTATTCCAACGAGGAAGACTTGAATTCCACACCTTGCGCCTACTGCTTGTCTTGTGAATTTATTAAATTTTTTTCACTTTTATGAAGCTAACATTGTTTTTGGCATATCTCACACAACCATCATACATTCTATTGAATATTGGAACTTAGAAAGGAAACTGATTATATATTAAGCTAACATTATTAAATAGGAATTATTAAATAGGAAAAAAAACACCATACATCAAATAATCAATATAGGTTTTTTTATTAAAAAAATAAATTTTAAATATATTTATTAATCTTAATGGCTAAAGTATACATTTGATCTTTTAACTTTGTACAATATTTCAATTTGATCCCTTAACTTTAAAAGATATACATTTGGTCTCTTAACCCTAAAATTATTAGGCTTCAATGATGATTTCTTAAAACAATCATAGATATTTTGAAAATGAAACTTAATATGTTAGCATTTGAGAATATTTTATAAATATTTGAGATTTTAGTCTCATTATTTTTTTAAAAAAATTTTAAAGTTAAAGGACTAAAAGTATAGTTTTTAAAGTTAAGAGATCAAATTGAAATTTTGTATAAAGTTAAATGACCAAATATATATTTTAGTCAATCTTAATTGTATTTTCGATTTAGGTAAGATTATTATTTATTTCTTGTAAAAAAATTCATAGGGAGTATGAGTATTAATTATTTAAATGTGTTCATTACAGGATATCTTCGCTTATAGACCCTCTTTCTGTTATTCTTGTCATTAGTCCCTACTCCCTGGTTAGCCTCATTAGCATGGTATTTTAGCTCTAAAACATATTCCCTCAGGTCTCACATATTGCAATAAAATAGTACTATCTTCTGTCCTAATTATAAGAGCCAGTTGACTAATTTGAGGAGATTAAGGAAGTAAGTTGAATTAGTTATTTGTCCTAAATATGTGTTGTCTTTCCTAAAATATCCTTACTAATCAAGTGTATTGATCAGAACTGTCATTATTAGAAGGGCTACTTTAAAGAAAAAAAATATAAATATGAGAGACAAAGTGGATTGATGTTTTATATTTAGGACCAAAATAAAAGTCAAATATTATCTTATATAAAGAACCGGAGGTAGTATTTGTCTATATATTTATATGCACAATATGAAATTTACAAAAAAAAAAAATTATATCATTATTCGTTTCACGTAAAGTCTTTGTCCACAGTGTAATTTATATTAAAATTGGAGCCTTGGAGGGGTGTGTGTGTGTATGTATATTCCAACTCCTCATTTGAATGTGATAATTCTTTTGGCCAAAAATTGTCATTTTTATGTTTATTTTTATTTTTTTGGTGCCGTCGTTAAATGTCATTGTTGAATCTACGGATATTGTAAATTATAGAGATGGCGTATGGAGTGAGGAGATAAGATCTATTTCCCAAAACATTAATATCGTCCAACTTGATGGCATCGTTATCATGTTTCACGCATAATTTGAAGGAAAAAAACCTCGAACTCAGTGTCAATATAAAGATAAAAATAATATTTATCAAACTATTTTATTAATGATTTATAATAATTTGATGACTAATTTCTCAAGTTCTGTATATTGCGCAAAAAAGAAAAAATTTTAACTAGTTTTAAAATCGAAAAGTTTATTGCCACTAAATTTAAGAAGAATATAATATTGCCTCTGGTCCTAATTATAAAACCTCGCTTGTAGTTTATAAATGAGATCTTATAAATAATACTGGGGGTAGTGTTTCAGTATCGAGACCTTATGACTCAATAACACTAAACATCTCACTAGATTTTTATTAAACAAGAAGTTGTGATTTTGACTTTTCACAAATACGATGGATGCTTGAGTTCTTTCTGTTATCAAGGATGGTACAAATAAAATAAAATAACATACAAGTATTGTGATAAATAAGTGTAAGTAGGAGAAAGGGAATAAGAGAAAGAAGACAAATAGTAGTAGGTGAACATATCTTACGTGATCACCACTTTGATTTTGTGGCTTTTGATATTTCAGTGAAAGATAGCCATCCTTAATCCATTTTTGCACATACATTAACTTGTCCCTCCATGTTGGTGGTCCTGCTTTCTCCAACCAATTCAACTTCCCATATTCGCATTTGTTCCAACCCAAAGGTTATCTTATTCTGATTTTGATATCCCACTTCTCCATGCTTGTTCACCTTTTCCCCATTTCATTCACAAATTCTAAATGATTATATCGTTTTTTTTCCATATTTAAAGTCTCTATCTCCAAGGTGTGATTTAATCAGCATGGCTCAATGGCATCCTTTTAATTTTGGGTTCTATTTGTGTTGATTATATTTTCTTGCCCATCAATTTCTTTTTATTCGAAAAAGGTTGAATCATAATCACTACTACTATTATACTTTATCCTCTGGGATGCACTCACTTTAAAATTTACATGTGTTTTTATATTTAGGAAGAGGATAACAAAAATAAATATAACTGCATATGAAGTTCATGTCTCCCCAAACCTATGCTTTTTTTTTTCTTTTCATTTTTATACCTAGGTTGACAATAAAATTAGTTTAAACTCATTTAGTTTGATAAATTTCAAAAAGTTCTAATTGGTCCATGGATCCAATTTACGAATTCAATTTAATAATTTATAAGTTATTTTCATCATTATTCAATCACAAAACAATTTTAAAATTAACAAGTTCTGTTTAACAATTTATAAGTTTCTATTAACTATTCAGAACAAAACTTTTACAATACTTCAATAAAAAATTTTTATTCAATCACAAGATAACTTTAAAAATTAATAAGTATAATTTAACAATCCACAAGTTTTTATTAGCTATTTATGACAAAATTATTGCATAAAGTGGTTACCACTTACCAGAGCTCACTGAACATGACTTAATTTTCAACTGAAGCAATAATGCTTAGAGAGAAAACAATAAAGGCTATTTAGAAAGGAGTGCTATTTTTTCTAAAATGAAAATGAAAACAGAGAATATTTTTTTTTTTTGCACTAAAACATAGGTATTTTCCTATTCGAGGTACTGTTGGGTACTAAATGTGGGCACCTCTCCTAGTTGGAATTTGAATCTTGATTTATCACGTTGTGAGAAACTAACCCCTTCTCCTAGACTTGAGTCTCGTTGGTAATATAAGTTAGAATAGAATTGTTTTAATCTTAAAGCTCCCGGCTCGACAAAAATCCTACCTATTTATAAGAACAATGGGCCGATACTTTTAGGCCCAATGCAGTTGAGTCAGTGAACACGTTTTTGTCTTGACCAATACTCTTAAGTCCATAATGGCGTAGTTGTCCATTATTTTGCCTAGATTGGGCCATTTGGGTCCTTAATATTGGAAGTGTCCTCTGATCCTTCACCCTTCTGTATGACAATTGTTTTTGTGAAAAGAAGAAACAAAGGAATTATCTGGCAAAATTTGGTGCGATTATTTGGCGTTGATCATATAAAATATTTTTCCAAGAAAATAAATAATATATATTCTTTTTGGTTCCATCAACACCCAATGTAAAAGTATTTTGCGTTGCCCATATTAAATTTAAGTACATAGTTCAAATCCTCATTTTCACCAGGGGTTCCCCCAAAAAAATTTTTTTTAAACTGACATGTTTTATTTTTTATCGTACGGAAGGTCAGGGTAATGATATGTTAGTTTGAAGAGCCAATTTGATTTAAGTTATTTTGGGAGGAAATAAACAATATTTCATCTTCGTCTTTTGGGTGCTTATGTACATTACTGCATATTATTCACATGATATTTTTTATTTGATGTAGTGACATTTTTAATTTAAACTGATTTATTATATCATGTTATGGCTATTTGGCATACATAATGGAATGAAAAGAAAAAAGAAATAATATGGAAAAGAGTTATCTGTAGATGTGGAACGTCATATAATACATAATGCTGAAAATTTTTTTAAAAAAACTATGCTATCACATATAACTAGTATGACTTGTTGCATTAATATATGATTATTAATATATCCACAATAGTTGAAGGAACTAGCAAATCATTTTGAATTTTAGGTGAATATATTGGCCCCACTCTACTTGATATCAATAGATTTATTTCAAGATCTTATTTCCTTAATTCATCGTTAAAATTTTTATACTACTTCTGGTCTTAATTATAAGACCCAGTTGACTTATTTGAGGAGATTAAAGAAATAAGTTAAGTTAGTTATTTGTAATAAATAAGTGTTTTCATTCCTAAAATATCCTTTCTAATTAAGTGTATTGGTTAGAACTATCATTATTAGAAGGACTATCTTGGAAAAAAAATATAAATATGAGAGAAAAAATGGATTAGGATCTTATAATTAGGACCAAACAAAAAGTGAAACGGGGTTTTATATTAAGGACCAGAGGTAGTAATATGTATAATTTTAATATTTTTATTATAAAAAAAATGTTGGTCCCCCTGAAAAAATATAATTTCGGTCTCTGCCCAAACTTAATAGGAATAAATTTAGGGAAAATTACTGTAGAGTCCCACAGAAGAGAATTTAGTACTGAAAGGTCCCATGAAATCATAAAATGTATATGAGGTCCCAAGGGACTTTATAGCAAAAAATTTCAAACGTGCAATTACTTTCTTGCCCTTCTGATTAAAGAAAGAAACTGAAGCACACGATTGAGAGAAAAACTCCTATCAGTTGTCATCTTCATGAAATCCGCCGCCGTCTCATTCGTGTCCATCCTTGTGTGCTCCGACAGCTTCAATCTCCGGCGAGGTCTGTCAATGTCTGCTCAGTACATTGTTGCTCGCTGCTCCGCACTCCATCGGTCTCTGGTCCGCACTCAGTCGGTCTCTAGTTGGACGCCTCCAATCTCGTGCACGGTCCGTCGGTCGCTGGTTCGCACCCCACTACCAGCGAGCCTCGTGGGTTCCATCATCGATGACCTTCGCACCCCACCGCTGGCGAGCCTCTCTCTCTTGGTATATCATATTGATATTATCTATCACTGGTATATTTAGGTGAGGCGCTTCTCAGTTTCAGAGCAACAGTTGGCTATTGTGTAAGTTGTATTATTTAAATTTCGAAGTAATGTTGGCTATTGTCAATTGTTGTGCATAAGTTGTTATTACAGTGATCAAAGGTTGTCATTAACGACCCCATGACCTGTCCTGTTATGTAGGATGGAAGACTTGTTCGAAGGTTCAGATGCATTGTCCATGTCTCCACCCAATGTGTTTAGTGAAGACCCACTATCATTGCCATGTGGTTCAGAAGTGATGTCAACCCCAATTTTGGAAAGGAATTCAACAAAGTGAAAGGGTCTGGTTATTGGAGAAGGATAAATTTTTCCTAATGCAGTAGCCCTTAGACAAGCACTATATAGGTACAGCATTGCTGATAAGTTTTCATACAAATTTGTTTGGCTCATTGCGAAGGTTGTTAGCCACTTCTCTTCGGGTTGTCAACACCCACTGTTGAGGTTGTAAATGAATTGCTGTAGTAAAAATCTACTGTAATCCTATTGGGTTCAATTAAAGCTGTTAATAACTTTAAAATGCTCTTAATTTTTTTTAAGGTCGTTATATATGCTGATAATACAATCTATTTAGAAGCTGTGGCATCCCACAGAGTGATTTGTCAGGGACACTGCCCAGGTTGTTAACCACTTGTCTTCGGGTTGTCAACAACCCCCGTTGAGGTTGTAAATGGATGTGGCAGAGATGATTGTGATATATGCCTATCATGTCATCATGGTTACCATTTGTTTATCCAGTTTTATTTAGTCTGCATTTGTGGACATGATCCGTGTATGGAACGAAGAATTTCTTGTTTTGTCAAAACACATGAATGTCATTACAAAAACTTCATAATCAGTAAATGATGTCAATACACATTAACATATCTTAACATCTAGCTATCACTACATGGTCAAATAAAGAAACAAAATCTGAACTTTACATTCAGCTGTCAAATAAAAAAAAACTAAATACAATCTATGCTCATCGTTTATTTCTTCTTCTTGCTTTGGGAGTTTTCTCGTAGCAAAGACAGCACTTGATCACCATGTAGGTTGTTCTGATAAGTTACAAGCCACCACAAGCATCCAACCTTCAAGTAATGGATTTCTTAAGGGGATTACAAGCATCCAACATGCACAGCATACAGTCACAACCTACGCATCAGACAATCACAACCTACATTTGTGCCATTCACAACATACACAGCAGCCAATGACAATCCACGCTAAACCGAATGACAACAAGAACAGCAGGAAATTACAACCTATACATAAGCAAGCGACAAACTAACAGAGGCTAATGACAACCTACACACAAGACAATAACAACCTTCACACTAACCAATCACAACATACAAATAAGCAGTTGACAGCGTACATACTAGTGAATGACAACATAGAGTAGTAAATGACAACATACAGGATAGTAAATGACAACATACAGAGCAACCAATTACAACATATAAAGAATAGTATATTCCTACTGAGGGAGTTACTTGATATAACCCTAGAAAATACAGGAATATGATGAATGAATGAGATTTGTCCATCCTTATAACAACATAAATTGGATGAAATGAACCAGAAACTACATTAAAATACTGCACTCACGAACTTCTGAGCTGTGATAGGTTTCCTAGTTCATTTGGAATCGCTCCACTTAGGTAATTGCAACTTATGCACAACAATTGACAATAACTAACATTACTTCAAAATTTAAATAATACAACTTACAGAAATCTTCCATCCTACATAACAGGACAGGTCATGGGGTCGTTAATGACAACCTTCGATCACTGTAATAACAACTTATGCACAACAATTGACAATAGCCAACATTACTTCGAAATTTAAATTATACAACTTACACAAGTCTTCCATCCTACATAACAGGACAGGTCATGGGGTCGTTAATGACAACCTTCGATCACTGTAATAACAACTTATGCACAACAATTGACAATAGCCAACACTACTTCGAAATTTAAATAATACAACTTACACAAGTCTTCTATCCTACATAACAGGACAGGTCATGGGGTCGTTAATGACAACCTTCAATCACTGTAATAACAACTTATGCACAACAATTGACAATAGCCAACATTACTTCGAAATTTAAATAATACAACTTACACAATAGCCAACTGTTGCTCTGAAACTGAGAAGCGCCTCACCTAAATATACCAGTGATAGATAATATCAATATGATATACCGAGAGAGAGAGGCTCGCCGGCGGTGGGGTGCGAAGGTCATCGATGATGGAACCCACGAGGCTCGCTGGTAGTGGGGTGCGAACCAGCGACCGACAGACCGTGCACGAGATTGGAGGCGTCCAACTAGAGACCGACTGAGTGCGGACCAGAGACTGATGGAGTGCGGAGCAACGAGCGACAATGTACCGAGCAGACACTGATAGACCTCACCGGAGATTGAAGCTGTCGAAGCACACAAGGATGGACACGAACGAGACGGCGGCGGATTTCATGAAGATGACAACCGATAGGAGTTTTTCTCTCAATCGTATGCTTCAGTTTCTTTCTTTAATCAGAAGGGCAAGAAAGTAATTGCACGTTTGAAATTTTTTGCCATAAAGTCCCTTGGGACCTCATATACATTTTATGATTTCATGGGATCTTTCAGTAGTAAATTCTCTTCTGTGGGACTCTACAGTAATTTTCCCATAAATTTATCATAATCATTTCCGGCATCGGCACCTCATCAGAACAAAACTACGAGTCGTTTCGACAACATCAGCTAAACGGGGAGTCGTTTCAAGAATTCCTGGGGGCATCGTCATCGGATCAGCGCGGTGGAGTGCAGAATGGGAGTTCCTACTGTTCAGACTTCAGTTATTGCTTAATGGTAGAGTCATTGAGATTGTTGTCTTTGATTTTTCCTTCCATTAAGCTTCTGACGATTCACAACGCGCTTATACGTTTATACCATTCCATTCTTCTCAAACCTTCTCTCCCACCCTAGAGGAGAGAGAAGGACCCTGCAATGGCCGATCTCATAGCGAAAGGACAGGATCTCGAGAAGAGGGCAGAGAAGAAGATCAGTGGCTGGACCTTACTCGGCTCCAAATACGAAGATGCTGCTGAGTTGTTCGAAAAGTCCGCCAATTCCTTCAAACTCGGGAAATCTTGTTCGTATTTCGCTTCTCTTGATTTTCTCACTGTCTTGGAAGTTTTTTAGTTACAAACTTGAAAATTTTTAATTTCCGAGTTCTGCTATATTCTTCATACTTATATATATAGCTAGTTGAGTCCAAAAAAATAGTCATATAGCTAGCTTAAGATGTGTTTCAAACTCTTGTTCAGGGGACAGAGCAGGGTCTGTCTTCGTCAAGTTGTCCAAGTGCCATCTGAAGGTCTGTCGGCATAATATGTTCATAAGCCTATTTTGCGCCATTTTTCTTGGGTTAATTCAGCAGTCCTTTTTACTTACATATACAGTTAGAAAGCAAACATGAAGCTGCTGGTGCTTATGTGAATGCTGGCCACTGCTACAAGAAAACATCCACAAAAGGTGCGCTATAAAATTTTGTTACATACTAGAGTGTGAGCGTTAACTATCGAGTAAGAAATATACTCATGGAGATTTTTCAATAACCTGCAATCTTCACTGCTTGAATCTTTTCTGTATCCATCGTTCATGTGCCAGGGGTTATAGATCGATAATTCAGGAGATTAGCTATAGTTTGGGAATTTTGGTTTTTAAATCAATAAGTGAATAGTTTAATGGACACGATGACCATTGTGATTGTTCTATTTCCAATAAGTTTAAGCTAACGTTATATTGTTTTAATCCGTATCTAGGAGCCATATCATGCTTAGATCAAGCAGTTAACCTTTATACTGAGATTGGTAGGCACAGCATAGCTGCGAGATACTGCAAGGTACTTTGTGTTTATTTGGTACCGTTCTATGCTTTGCTTCGCCTAGTCCTTTGATAACTCTCTGTTTTAAGTGTGTTCTGCTATTTTGCTGCCTTCATAAAGGTCTACTAATAACAATTATGAGAGCTGACAGTAAGGTGAATTTTTTCTTTCCTGAATTTAGGAGATTGGTGAACTGTATGAGGTTGATCAAGACATAGAGAATGCCAGTTTATATTTTGACAGGGCTGCTGAATTTTTTGAACTTGCCGATGCGACAACCTCTGCCAACCAGTGCAAATTGAAAGTTGCACAGTTTTCTGCTCAACTTCAACAGTGAGAACTTTTCTGCCTGTTTTCAATAATGTACTTTGACACTTTTATGATGGAAATTATCCTCATATAGCTTTAACAGTCAATCTAAAATATTTTGCGTGCATCTTTGGAATTCCATCTCGTTCTCATCTTTAAAATGCCAGGAGTTGTCATCTAATTTCACTAAGGTTAATCGTGCCATCTGATTTTCCTTTAGCACATACGTTAGAATGTATAAAAATGTTTTATTGCCATTGAAAATTATGGATGTAGTGAATAAGTGACATGTGATACATATTGAAGTATATTGATCTACTTGATATTCATCAATATCCAGGTATCAGAAGGCAATAGACATATTTGAAGATATTGCTCGACAGTCACTGAATAATAATTTACTGAAATATGGAGTTAGAGGACATCTTCTTAATGCTGGCCTTTGCCAGCTTTGCCGAGGGGATATTGTTGCAATTACCAACTCCTTGGAGCGATATCAGGTCTTTTAAAGTGACGTCTTTTTGGAAGAGATGTTGATGTTTTACTGTAACACTTGATATAACACACTTAATTGATCATGTAGGACTTGGATCCAACTTTCTCCAGAGTTCGTGAGTACAAATTTTTAGCTGTAAGTGTTCGATTTGGCTAGTAATGTTGACTCCCCCCAAAAAAAACCCTATTTAAATTATCTCACCTTTGGATAGATCGAAGTTAACAATAAAAGTTGCTATGCAGTTACTGCTATCTGCACAGCTTGTTAACATTTTGTAGCCATTTATAGAATTGTTGTTCTATATCATTTGAAAAGTGTTATCACCTTTCAGGATTTGGCATCTGCAATTGATGAGGAAGATGTTGCAAAATTTACAGGAGTGGTCAAGGAATTTGATAGCATAACCCGACTGGTATATTTAACTTTCCGGTGTCAATGAATGTAAATTCTTTAAAACAAGTTTTTCTCATTCACATGCCGAGTGGTAAAAAAAATATCATGAAATGTTGATCTCCTCAACGGTATTCTTCTTTTGAAAAAATAAAAACAATTCTATGAATGATTGTTGATAGAACCCTATAGCATTATACGATCAGCGTCACCAACATCACCTGTGTGTTTGTTTGAGAACGCTAAAAAAAATGCTTTTACGCTTTACAAAACAAAGTTCTTCTTAACATATCTATCTCGTGCAATACAAAATTACTTAAACTAATCCAAACAAACACTTAGAGAAATAAAGCTTGTTCCTCTTGTTCATGTGGTGATTGTAATACTTTTTTTTCTTTTTAAAGTAGCTTTATAATTTCTTTTTCTGCATTGAATTTTAAGTAGCAGAATTACATATTGATAGCTTGATATCTAAAAATGATTATTCTGTAGAAAGGTTGGAGATTTATTCAGATCGATCTCTGCATTGAATCTTGCCAAGTTAGATAAAAATGCCTCGACTTCTATCTCTCTGTTTCCTCCCATATATATATTGGACGTTTCTGAAAGTATATTGTAAATACTAAAGCTTTGGTCTGAGGAATAATGATAAATGACCTTACTCTTGAATCCCAATTTCCAAGCTCCTCAACCCAGCAACAAAAGTCTCAAATGAAATATGTTGATCCGATGCATGTCTTCCTTTTCCTTTCCTGTAAACCCTCTGGTCTTGTATGCTTAATTACTATTATCCATTACACCCGTTCTCGTTCCTTCCTCTTGGATTCTACTATTTGAATTCTTGTGCTCATCCATTTCTTTGTTAGGGTTGTAGATGGGAAAGTATTTGGTTCTACATTTTATGTATCTTAGCCAACCAGCCTTGGTTGATTCTTCCTCATCTTTTCTTTAAATAAGGTTACATCTATCTTAGATCTGACATCAGCGTGTCTTAACTTATCTTTCTTATGTTTCGATAAAGGACAAGAGTTAGGTAAAGTCCCTAAATTGTTTATTATGAGTTTCTGCAATAAAAAATATGAGAGGTGGAGAAACTTTTATAAAAGACCCAATCATGCTATACTGAGGTGTAAAAATTTATGCCTGTTGCATTTCTATTGAACAGTTTGATGTCAATTGCTTGAAAATGAAAAATTTCTCTTCTAAGTTTACTCCTCCTTTGATTAGTTTGCCTTAACATGCTTTTGTTTTTGCCTTCACGGCTCTTGATGGCCCTACATGCCTACATGGCATGCCTTGCACATTAATATGCCTAACCAGTTAATCTGAAAAGGAATGGTAAACATCCTTACTTGATGCAGCCGTTGTTAAGAATATGTTATTTGCACAGATTTTTAATGATGATTGTGCCTTGTGTGACTTTTGGGAATCATATGTTCATACAATGTAAAGTTCTTTCCGTGCACAGACTGCATACCCTAATTCTGTCTGATCTGTAGATGCCCATGCTTTGCTTGTTCATAGTTAAATGGGCATCTTGCATACCTAGATATATATGAAAGGACAATAACGAGGTAGAATGCCAAAACATCCTATTAACTTTTCTAGAGTCTCATTACTATTATGTTCTAGTTTATACTTGTTACTCTGTATGTTTGTAACTTAAACATCTCCGTGTAGGATCCTTGGAAGGCCACCCTTTTATTGAGAGTAAAGGAAGCTCTGAAGGCAAAAGAAATGGAGGAGGATGATTTGACGTGAATCAGTTACTATTGAATTTCTTAAAAATGAAACTAATATCAGCTTTGTAAAGGCCAGTGGTTAGGTATCTGTTATTTCTATTATTTGTGATGCCCTTATCATTTAATACAGAAGATCACAGGAATAAGTTCTCTCGAGTTCTCTTCACAACCACTTGATGCGTGTGCGTATAGCTATAGATTGAGAAGAACACTTCTTTGAACTGTGTCTCTCTGGTGTATCATTTGTATATGGAATACCTCAGATATCATATTTTCCCCTCCTATTGGCAACCACTTGATAATGTTTTAGTGGGCTGGTGAATCCCCTTTCCTTAAATAATGCCGTGTCTATAAAATCACAGTTCTTCTTGTACTTATTACAAGCACCTCTTTCATAATATTACGTGTTTTTTTTTCCATGGATATTACATGTTTTGTTAAAGTATTAATTTTTTTTCATCCATTATCCCTAAGTAATTATGAAACTCCTAGCTAATTAACTAAATGTCTCTAACTAATAACTTTTGCTGATGATAATTTTGTTATTTTATATTAAATAACTAATTTTATTAATTTATGTAAAGTTGTTATTAAGTCACTATATTAAGGACTCAAGGAAGTATGCTAAGATAATGATTCGAGTTGGAAGATGTGATTGGAATGGCGCCTTTGTTGCATGTGGAAATCATATTGCCCGGGAATTACACACACATGGATTCATTGATTCAGACAGCAAATCAGAGAAAAAGACAAATATAAATGACGCGTATGCTGTACTAAATCTGATAAACATAGTACCAAGCAAGACAATGTATATCTATCGCCATACTAACGGTCTTTATAGTTTAATGGCTTGAAAATTCTCTTGTAAGAAATTGCGGGTTTGATTTTGCTTCTTAAAATGGTAATATGGGTAACTCTAATTTAAAAAGAAGAAAAAATCCTACACACCATGTCATAAAGATCTTGTCTCTACAATTCTCATCTCAACATCTCTTGCACTATAAATAAGGTTCATATTGAGGTCCTAATAAAAATCAACCAACAAATCTCCCTTCCTTGTAATCTATTACTACCTCTGATCCTTAATATAAGATCTTATTTGATTTTTATTTTGGTCCTAAATATAAAATTCTAATCCATTTTATTTCTCATATTTATACTTTTTTTTTCAAGGTAGTCCTACTAACAATGATAATTCTAGCCAATACACTTAATTAACAAGGATATTTGAGAAAAAACAACACTTATTTATTACAAATAATTAATTTAACTTCTTTTCTTAATCTCCTCAAATTAGTCAACTAGCTCTTATAATTAGGACCGGAGGTAGTATATCATAACTTGTCAATAGTTTGAATCAAATTCAAAAGTTAACAAAATAAATAACAACAATTAAACCATATGGGTAGAAGGCTAAATCACAATCCTCCAGCTTACATAGTCTCTCTCCTCTTGTTTGTCTGGTTCCATCTGTTTCACTCGTTCAGCGGGTTTCTTTCTGTATGCTTGTGTAATAAATTTTTTCTTTATCAACACAGAGGTGATCATCTTTGTTTCTGTTTCTGAACATCATTCTCGTCGTTTTCATTGTTAAAGACTAAAGGAGCTGCAAGAAGAACCCTTTCTGGAAGGCTGCTTCTACTGCGCAGGCCTAAGTGCTCATTTTGCCCAACATCTTCTTCACTAAAGTCTGTATTAAGTTTGAAAGCTAAAAGGAACAACCGGTATTTTCACTATTAGTTATACTATTTTTGTGTTTTTTTTTTTTTAAATTTTGATGGGAGGCGCAAAGCATGAACAGGGGATCGAATCCGAAGCCTAATGTCACGAAAGGGTCATCTTGTACCAATAGACCTAATGGAATTTGGCAGTTATAATATTTTCAAGAATTGCATATAGGGCTATTTGTATTTGATTATATATATGTATATATATAGGAAGAAGTCTTTGATGAGTAGATTGAAAATTTAATATCAGAAAGATTATCTCCATCGATCAGTTAGTCGTAATACATATTATCATTATTTCATCTATTTTTAAAAAATTAGAGTTTTTTTGTTTGCCAACATTTGATTGAGTTTGAGGTGAGTTGCATTTTCATAACTTATTAATTAGTATTACTTGCTGTAAATTTCATATTTTAGCAATTATTTGCATAATTTAAAAATTTATAAAAATTACAACAAAATTTATGAGATGTTGCGTGTTTATTATAGAATTTGCAAAGGTGGGTGTATGTGCGGGTCGGAACCTCTCTTATATCCTTTTCATCCTCTTTTATCTTTTTTTTTTTTCTAATTCTTAGATTAACATATTTCAACTGTTTAAATTTTAATTTTTATAAACTATATATAAAAAATTTTAAAAATATTTAGTATATTTACAAACTATTAGAATTAAATTTTAATAGAGTTTATAGTTTATTATTTTTTATTTTTATAATTTAATATTTTAATAATATTTTTAAAAATATTAAAATGTGAGATGTTAAAATATTAATATGATGGTTAGGTTAAAAAAAAAAAAAGAGGAGGAAAAAGGATGGGATAGGAAGAGAAGAGCTCTCGAGACGTGTATGTATATATATTCTTTCGGTCCTTAATATAAGACCCAATTGTTGAGTTGGTTTTGGTTCTAAATATAAGATCCATTTCTCATATTTATCAATTTCCTCTAAATTACTCTTATGGATACTCCCTCAACCATAATCAAGTAAAAGAAGAAAAAGGAGTATTAAGAAAAATAATTATGATATTTTAGAAAAATGTATTACATTTCTTATAATAACTAATTTACCTAAATTCCTTGATTTAATCAAATTAGTTGAATATGGGTCTTATATTAAAGATTGGAGGAGTATTATAATAATTATGGCGTCCAATGGCATGATAACTTCTTAGTGTTCCTAGTTTTAAATATAAAATTCTTAGGAAAAAATTTTTAAATACCAAAAAATAATAATGAATATTCTACAATTTTATTACTATCTCTAGTCCTTCATATAATAATTTTAGTATATTAAAAAATAATTAAATTAATTATTTATAATAAATAAGTGTTATATTTTTTAAAATATCTTTACTATATATTGATTAGAATTAACATTATTACAAGAACCATCTTAAAAATAAATAAATAAATAAATAAAATAGATTAAGTTTTTATATTTAAAATTTAAAAGTAAAATAAAAATCACGAACTGTTATGTTAATAACGAGAGGTAATAATAGTTTTGACGGGAAGGAGCAAGTGTGTATGTGAGCGAAGAGGGGACAGGAACAGTAATGGCAGGCGGGATCTGCCGTCCAGTGTCAGTTATTTTGTTACTTCTTGTTGGTTAAAACTTAAGGCCCTCATATTTTGATGCTCGTATGTTTTTTAAAAGATGATAAAGATCCAGTCAAGTGAACAGAACAAAATAGGAAGTCCGTTTAGAGTTTCGTCCATTCTATAATGAGTGGGAATCTCTGGTGAATATAAACTCCAGCATCATCAGCAACGTATTGAGACAAAAATCATGTTTTAAAAATGGTTCATGGGGCCTTTTTGCCGTCCGAATACTATTTTCTACTTCATTTCTTCACAAAGCAACAAGCTTCTTCTTCTTCCACTCACACTTCGTCACTATAAGACTACTCAAGCTTGCTCACTTCCTCTGAAGTCTGAACCTACTCGTTTTCTTCTCTTCCCTGACATTGTTTTCCTCCTATATGGCGTCCGTTTCTCAAATTTCCAACCTTGCTTCGTTGTTTCGCAGCCGCTACACTAGGGATGAGACTAGAACTGTATTTGATGCTAGGGTCTCCTTCGCACACCCTCTTAAATTCTATAATTTGAACCAGAATCTAATTCGATGTTGCGGAAAGCGATCATTTATGTCTGTACCTCCTCGTGCCTCTACAGAAGTAGTTGATGATCTAATTCTTGAGAAGCAGGAAGCAGGGGAGGAGAAAGACAGGATCTTGAGAGTTGGACTCATCTGCGGTGGTCCTTCTGCAGAGCGTGGGATTTCTCTCAATTCTGCTAGATCAGTTCTTGATCACATACAGGTGGTAGTTTGCTCCGTAGTTGCATACAAAATTCTGCAATCCTGAACTTACTAGATGAATGAAGATGAAAGGTCTCACAATTGTGGCTACTTTGCTTTAAAGAAACAAAAATGCTAGTAGTTGTGCCTTTTTATTTAGATTTAAAAAACAAGATGGAAAAGATATTAAAGCCGGTGGGAGTTCAGTAAGTAATGAGTTTTCGTATGCATGAACAAAAATTATGAACTTTTCCTAATCTTTTTTCCATATACTTTGTGTTATCTGACAGGGAGATGATTTGCACGTGAGTTGCTATTATATAGATTGCAATCTCAAGGCACATGCTATATCGTCTGCTCAGGTTCGTTCAGTGTATGCTTTTTGAAAATATTCTGCTTTTCTATCTTAATTCTGAACTACGGACCCAACTATGTTGTAGGGCATATCTAGCTTCTTTTCTTCCTTCTTTTTTGTGGCCAAACCTGAAATCAATGCAGTTCAATACTGAATATGATGATTGTGTCGAAGCCGTTAATCTGATTAATAGAGGATGTGACTTTAATTATTCTTTTAGGGACATAGTTGAGGAAGCTAGATTACTTTATCTTAGGATTTGGCAAATACTTTTGCAACATGCCTAACCATTTAACTAGATTTTCCCACAGCTTAGATGGGAACTTTTGCATCCTTCATCATCCTCCACCTTTTTGTCAAGAGGTGGAATTTGATCCATGAAGTTAGTTTAGAAGATTTATTCTGATGTAGCCTTTTGTGTCTACTAATGGATTTTCCAGTTTATATTAAAAGAATACTGAATATGACTAATTATTGAAACTGATGCTACAGTCAACGGAAAAATTGATCCAGAAAATGATGATTAAGTCACGCGGGGACTGGGGTTCATAATTACTTATAATGTCATAATTCTGTGTTAACATTAGCCTGAAGTAACATGCATTTCAATCGGAGTAGGCTTTTCATTGGAATTTCTCTCTAGAGTTCAGACAATTTACTTTTCTAAGAATTTACTAAAAATGCTATTTTACGTTTTGAGGTAAAATTAGCAAAACTATATGGAAAGGTCTAGATGAAACAGTTTTTATTTATAAGTCACGAGTTGTTGGTCTTGGATGTTCACCTCTGTGTCCATTAATCTGGTTTCCTAGGGTCCACTGTTCTTTGATATAAATAGTTGAAGATGAAATCTGGGCTAGTGGATGGCTCTAAGAGTCTGAATCCATAGCATTGCTAGAGGAACAAGATGTTTAGAACATCTAGATGGTCTTAATTAGAGAAGATTAATTGAATCTTTGGTGGTGTAGCATTGTTATTATTAGCTATTGTTCAATTTGTGGTCTGGAATTGTTTACTAGCATTCTTAATCAGCATTTACTAGTCCCCCTTCCCCCCCCCCCCCCCAAAAAAAAAAAAAGGTTTCTGACAAAACTGAAAAACTTCTGGTTATTTCCAGCACATGAAACTAACTGAAAATGAATTTTGGTGGGGACATTTGGCTTGACGATATTTCAGCATCTTCCACTACGTTGTTTATGTCTGTTTCTCTTCTAAAAGTAGTAGCAGTAGGTTTGTCTTGTTTCTCTTCCAACAAGTTCTTTTCTTCTTTCAGTTGAAGAAGTTTTGGGCACATGAACTTTCTATCTTGTTTGTTGAAAGGTTCATGGTGTTTTTCCAAAAATTTCTACTGACTTCACTACATTCTAGATTAAACAGTGACCATAAGTGGCATCAGTTAAGCAAATAACAACTTCAACTGGGGATGTGTGAAATGAAAAGGACAGAAATAGTGCAAGTTGTTTCATCCATTTAAGTTTGATAATTTTTCCTGTCTCTCAAAGGATGGCAATCGCTTACATATCTTTCTTGCAGGTATATTCGAACACCCCATCGGACTTTGATTTCAAACTTGAAAGGTTATTATGCCATGCCATTTTGAAATATTGAGTATCTATTCATACACAAAGCCAAGGAGTGAATTACACTCATTTTTTTTAATATGATCTGATTGTTAATTCATGCAGCCTTGCCCAAAGTTTCGAGAGTTTATCTGACTTTGCCAAGCATCTAGCGAAAGCTGTGGACATAGTTTTTCCAGTTATACACGGTCAATTTGGTGAGGATGGTGCCATTCAGGTGTAGCATACTAAAGCCTTTGATAACCAATGTTCTAACTGAAATATGCATTTTCATAGTTATTTCTCCTAGGCTGCTCAAACTTGTTGGAACATGAATTATTTTTCAATTTGATGAATTTATAGGAACTACTGGAACAGTATAATGTTCCGTTTGTTGGAACCGGATCAAATGAATGTCGTCAAGCATTTGACAAGGTAAAGAAATGCGTACTTTGTTGTATTTATCGTGAATTCTTTGTTGTGCAATGTTAGAGGATACCAAGAAAATATTTGAGTTTTAGAACTAGTAACATTTTTCCTGTTCGCATATTAGATTTTATGCATTCCATCACTGTTCACTAAAGTGAAAACACTTAATGTCTTAATTCAAGCAACTAATTATGCTTGCAAGCTTAATTTAGCGTTTAGATCGTGAATAAATATATACTCTGGAAAAATTTTCGTGCTTATTGTGGCATGTGAGCAAATCATCTGAAAATACATTCAGAGGAACTTCCATAGCTTAGAGACACATCAGAGAATTTTGTGTACATCTAGATGACTTTTATTTAATATTTTAGTGTTTTCGTTGTAGCTATTTATTAGTGTGGCTTTGCTTCTGACTCCAGTAATTTCCTTTTAAAAATTATTGGCAGTATGAAGCATCTTTACTGCTCCGCAAGCATGGATTTATAACAATACCCAGTTTCTTAGTTCAGGTATTGAAAGTTTTTGTCAATATTTTGCTCCCCCCCCCCCCCCCCAATCCATATGTCCATGTCGTGTCGTATTATACTAGCATCCAATATCTCGTACGACGTTTTGTTTCTATGTCACGCTACCAATTTCCCCCTTGACATACTATTGAGTTTTCTGATGTTATTGTGGAAATCAGGGATTTGAAACAAACAAGCTGGAACTATATGATTGGTTTGAAAGAAACCAGTTGGACCCCAACCAAGGGAAAGTTGTGGTAAGGAACTTGATTTGATGGTCACTTGGGACTATTGTTAAGTCATTGTTAAGCAATTTATTATGCTTATAGACTCTCAAATCTCTTCTCCATAGGTAAAACCAACTATAGGAGGATCAAGCATTGGCGTTACAGTTGCTTATGGTGTGGCTGATTCTATTGTCAAAGCCAATGAAATCATGTCAGAGGTACTTTTAATCAATTTAACACCTGACTAGGAGCAGGTGTTTTATAATGTGATGTCTTGTTTTTAAATAAGAGGCAATTAATGTGGAAACAAATCAAAGAGAACGAATAGTGAAGAGAATTAGGTCCATATACACGTTGGCTACACTTATGGTGAGTGATAACTTGCAACACGCTTGTGTATTAACTAATATATTTCACTGGTTTTGAAATGTGATAGGGCATTGACGATAAAGTCCTCATTGAAACATTTCTTGAAGGGGGGAGTGAATTTACAGCCATTGTCCTTGATGTTGGATCTGGTTCAGATTGCCATCCTGTTGTACTACTTCCAACTGAGGTAAATGTGGTCCTTTTACCCATATAATGTCTATTCCTTCACTTCTTTCTTAAGTTATTATGAACCTAATTGAAATGACTTCTTAGATATTGGTCATCCCAGTTGCAATTATTTTATGCATGATGGATGTTTTTTATGTAACAATAACGATAAAGTTTAGATGAACAGATAGAACTTCAATTCCGTGGTGCGGCTGATATGAAAGAGAAGGATGCAATATTTAATTATCGAAGGAAGTATCTCCCAACCCAACAGGTCATTTTTAGTATTTATGCATATGAAGTGATTGATTATTGGATTTCCTGTTTAATATGTAATTCATTTCAACCTGTGCCTGTTTTTCTTTCTAATTGGATGAAGCAGTTATTACACACAGGTTGCTTATCACACTCCTCCTCGATTTTCTTTGGAAGTTATTGAAAATATTCGTAAAGGGGCATCTGCATTATTCCAAAAGCTTTGCCTTCAAGATTTCGCACGTATTGATGGATGGTTTTTGCCTAATTCATGTTGTGAATCATTGTCTTCAGAAAGTGGGTTTGGAAGGACCGAACCTGGTACCATAGTATTTACAGACATTAATCTGGTGAGATCTGTTTTTTTTTTTTTTTCCTTTTTTTGATAGAGGGGGAAATGGATAAAACTTGTTTTCATCTTTGCTTGATAATAATATCATTGTATGTGCCAGATAAGCGGTATGGAACAAACCAGTTTTCTATTTCAGCAAGCTTCTAAGGTACTTTGTGGATGTGTTAACTTTATTCTTTTATTATTCTTAAATCCTCATATTTCTAAATACTCAGGGTTCCTCCCTGTCATGTCTGGGACTGTTTTTCACCTGTCAAATTATTTTTTCACATGTGTTTTTACATATATAGCAAGGCTATTATTTCCTTACATGGACATTATGTCAATGTTATCTCAAGTTAAATGCAGCGTCAACAGCCCTGTTTTGTCTGTGATCTATCATAATCTCTGGTTGACTGTATTTTATGCTTTAAGAATCAGGATTTTGGGAGAACCACCGGATGAAAGAGTTAAATTCCTTATAGATGACAAATTGACTTCATTTATTCTTTATTGTAATGTATGTATAATTCTTTTGCTTCCTCGAAATACTTTCTATGTTTACAGGTTGGTTTTTCTCATACAAATATCCTTAGGAGCATTATTCACCATGCTTGCTTGCGGTTTCCAAGTATTGCATCAGTCAGTAGCATAACAGGTCATGTGCCAAATGGGTCTGAATCCTCAAAACTTAATAAATCATTACTTCATCGTGAAGCTTCTCAGAAAGCTTTTGTTATTTTTGGAGGAGATACATCAGAACGGCAAGTATCTCTTATGAGCGGCACAAATGTATGGCTCAATTTGCAAGCTTTTAATGATGTAAGTATCCATGGTTAATAAGACTTCAATGTTACTCTTTAATTTACATAGTGACGTTTTACCGGTATACATGCTGAATCTTATTTGTGTACTCTGTTTTAATTTTCATTCTTCCTTGTAAATTTTTTTTTTAAAAATAAACTGTAGAATTTGAGATTATTAAGCACAAATTATGTTTTTATATAGATTCTAGCTGTCCTATCTATCCTCATTATAACATCTAGGTCTTTACCAATGACTAAAGTAAGAGCTGTTGTATTCTTTTAACTTCGATATTTATGTCTGAGATTGGAATAATTGTCCTTACAGCTTGAGGTAATTCCATGTCTACTTTCTCCGACAAGTGAATATGAATCAGGAGCAGATATCGGAAAGAAGGTCGATGATGTAAAGAACAGAACAGTTTGGTCTTTACCGTAAGTATTGATCCTGTCTTCCCTTTTAAATAATTAAACAGTTTGATCACAACAATTAAAGCCACATTTGCTACACGCACAACTACTGAGGCGCCTGCATCCAATTTTGGTGGAAAATAGGTTTAAGTAGAACAACTTGCACCCACAGGCACACGTGTAATTAAGAAGTTGAGGTGTCAACTACTTAAGCATTCTGGAAGTTGCATTACTCAAAGTATTTTGTACCTGAGCTAATCATTAATTTATTAAAATTAGCATACTGCAAATTTCTTCAACTATCCTAATGTTCAAGTTTACAAGAAAAGCATACATTTAATGTAGCACTTGGTCTTATCTTCCGAATATAGTAAGAATGATGCAATTCAAAATTAATTTTCTCTACAGTTATTCTCTTGTGCTTCGACATACTACTGAGGAGGTCCTAGCTGCATGCATAGAAGCTAATGAACCAGACAGAGTTGAACTTACATCTTACTTAAGGAAGACAGTAATAAATGATCTTATGGAAGGTTTGAAGGATCATAGTTGGTTTACAGGCTTTGATATTGATGACGAATTGCCCACTAAATTTTCACTGGGGCAGTGGATCAAGCAAGCGAAGGAAGTCCAAGCAACAGTTTTCATTGCAGGTGCTCATTGCAAGCATTTTTTCAACTTATATATGAGCAAAAGAGTTAGTAATCGCCATTTGTATGTTACTGGGGATGTGCATGCGTGATGTGAGTTGTTTATGTCAACATGGAACTTCTTCGTGCACCAGCAAGCTATATGAACCTTCTTGGTTAACCCTTTTCAGTTAACAAGATGCCTTCTTATTCTGCTACTGTTTGTTAAAAAGTTTAAAAAGAAAGAGCTTAGGTATTATTTAAAGATTCAACAGTGGTTCTGACGGGGTTGGAGAGTATACCACGTTATCTTGTAGTTTTCAAAGAATGCTATGTTAATAAGAACTGTTGTATTTGTTTTCTAGTGTAAAATGTGTGGCAAGGCAACTTTTCAGAATTGCAGGTTCTAGAAATTGAGTGTATATGTCTTTAAAAAGGTTTTTGTTACATGTAGTGCATGGAGGCATTGGTGAAGATGGTACACTTCAATCTTTGTTGGATGCCGAAGGTGTTCCTTATACAGGTTTGTTTATTGTTCAGTTTTCCACAGCTGGTGTGCTGGGCTATTAGATCCACCCTCCAGTTCTAAATGTACGAGTTAAATTACTAATTCACATAAATTAAAAAAAATGGTTAAGTGAGTTTTAAAAGAGGAATGTGCATTAGTCTCCCTAGAATAGCCTTTTTTTTATCATTTACATTGAAAACTAACCTTGTTGATTAGACAATTTGATGCATGCAACCAATAGAGGCTGTTTGGGGAAAAATAATAAATGAGAGATAAAATAAATTGAGGTCTTGCATTTAGAACCAAAACAAATCCTCCAACTAGCTCTTACACTTAGAACTGGAGGGAGCAAAAGTTTAAGTACTAATTAGTTTCCCTATTTCCAAAATCTTTCTAATTTTCCTCCTTTTTCTTCTAATGAAGGCCCTGGTGCAATGGCCTCGAAGATTTGCATGGACAAAGTTGCAACTTCTCTTGCTTTAAAACATGTATGTTTTTCTATCATATTTACTTTTCCTTACAGAAGGTGACTTTTCTTACATTACTTCTCTCAATTGCACATGTTTTTGACTGTAATGCCCTGTTATAAAAGCTTGGAAATTTAGGAGTTCTTACCATAAATAAGGAAGTGCGGGGAACATCTGAACTTCTTAATAAGCCTAAAGATGATATATGGTGTGAGCTGACCTCAAAGCTGCAGTGTGAAACTCTGTGTGTCAAGCCAGCAAAAGATGGTTGCTCAACTGGGGTTGCCAGATTATGGTAGATTGCATGTCTTGTTAGTGGCTCGTTTTCATATTATTCAGTGATTTATACGTTTCCAGTACATCCTCTGATTCCTTGCTTAAAAAGCAATTATTGTTCTTCACATTCTTTTGTTCATACAGTTGTTCCAAGGATCTTTCGATATATCTAAAAGCAGTAGAGGACTGTCTTCTAAGGATTCCTGCTAATAGCTTATCAAAGGTATGGCACTAGGAATAATGAAATCCAGTTATATAGGTTCTCACTTTATAAGGCATCTGAGGAGAAAAGGGATAGTAAAATAACGAATTAATGATGCACACGTGCTATGAGATCATTTTTCTTCCTTCCTATTCTCAAAGCTCACCTGAAAGTTTATTTATACGAATGAGAACTCTTCATTTTTATTTTTTTTTATTACATGACATCTTATCTCTCGTTTTTTTCTCGGTGCTCAGGCACATGGCATGATTGAGATGCCAAATCCTCCTCCAGAGGTTTTGATCTTTGAACCTTTCATAGAGACTGATGAAATAGTTGTCACATCCAAAGATAAGAATGGGACTGGGCGCAACCTCATGTGGAAAGGGGACAGTAGATGGGTGGAAGTAACTGTTGGTGTTATAGGCAAACGTGGCTCTATGCACTCTCTTAGTCCTAGTGTCACTGTTAAGGAAACTGGTGACATTTTGTCACTAGAGGAAAAATTCCAAGGTTGGTCCCCCCCCAAAAAAAAAAGAAAAAGGGGAAAAGATTCTAATGCTTGCACATCAGAAACTATAGCATAATGATAAACATTACCCCTCATGCTCTGATGTAATATTGGAGCTGAGAAATATTACCTTCGGTCCTAATTATAAGAGCTAGTTGACTAATTTGAAGAAATTAAGGAAAGAAGTTAAATCAGTTATTTATAATAAATATGTATTGTCTTTCTTAAAATATCCTTGCTAATCAAATATATTGGATAGAAATATCATTGTTAGAAGGATTACTTTGAACAAAAATGCATAAACATGAGAGACAAAGTGGATTGGGGTCTTATATTTAGGACCAAAATAAAAGTCAAACAAGGTCTTATATTAAGGACCGGAGATAGTATATAAAAAGTAAACATCAAATCACTTTAAATGACCTAAATATCACTTTGTCCTTTACCTGCTCGTTTTTTCCCTACTCTTTCTCTTATGTTGGGAATCTATTTGGTTTTTGGGGTATTACGGTTGGGATTCCACTTATCTGTCTTTATTTCTTATTTTGTTTTCCTTTATTTTGACTGCTACTCTTCACAATGGCTTATCTGTAATCGTCACTTGGAATATTGTCTGTCAGGTGGGACAGGCATCAATCTGACTCCACCTCCCTTGTCAATCATGAGGTACTTGTTACTTTGTTTACGTGATCATTTTCATGACTACATCTCTTAATGTCTTGGAATCTCTTGTTTACCTTAGTCTTTGAAGACCATCACTAATTTTTTTTATTGGCATTCGATTGCCATACTTAACAGAGTAAAGCCTTTTCCTGGTTACAAGTAGGTATAAACTTGGAATCATTATGCTCCTGAATAATTCCTTAAATCTGCAATCAGGGTTGATATCTTAAACCTAAGAACTATTTATAATTCCTTAAAATTGGCCCAAAAAAATTTATAATTCCATAAAATGTCTGTGGCAGGTATATTGATATTTGGAAACATAGTTTCAATTCCAAATCTAATAAATACTGATATCTAATATTCTATAAGCTGGTTTAACATCTCCCTTGCATATCACACGTTGATGAACTGAAAATTCTAGTTTTACCTGGATAATTGAATTTATCAATGGTTTCTTGAATAATATCTTCTTTCTTCTCTGTAATAGTGAAGCGGCTTTGAGAACCTGCAAGCAGAATATTGAACTCATTGCAAACACCCTACAATTAGAAGGATTTTCGCGCATTGATGCATTTGTCAATGTTGACAGTGGAGAGGTTTGTTGATCTCCTCCTTGGGGCATATTTTCTCATTTCCCTCATTTCCATTGATATATCATTGATTCCTCCTCAAGCTTAGATCAGATATGCCCCTTGATATGTAATGAAGGAGCTATTAATGTTTATGCTGAACTCACAGATTTCTGTTGACATCAAGGAGTCATTTTGTCTTGCAACTTATTTTTCTTACTCCTCCATCATTTCATGACTTGTAGGTTTTAATCATAGAGGTGAATACTGTGCCTGGAATGACACCTTCCACTGTTCTGATTCATCAGGTCAGTTCCTGCACTTATAAAATTCTTTTGCTTTCTTAATCTTTCAAGCAATATTTCAATTTTCAAGGATCAGGCATTCGCCAGTTACGTACTTTGGTGCATCTGAAAGTTGAATGGGGCCATCATTCCACACTGCATTTAAAATCAGTCGGTAAATCGTAAAGGCCATTGACATAAATTTGAGCGATTTTCTTCTGGTTTTGGGTAGATTTTTATGTCTTGCCCCACCTAATGGCTTGAGGGAGATGAAGTGTGAAACCACAGTTTTGATATCTGAAAGACTTGAAATTTCTGTGTGTGGAGGAAGAAACCTTGTGTCAAACGGAAGGAAATAAATGAAATCCAACAAAAGGGATCTATATGTAAACACACAGACATTTTAAATCAAGAACTGGAACATAACTAATAACCAATTAGTCCAATTCGTCTGATGATTCTAGCTGACTTTGTCTTTCAATGCTTATCTCAGGCTCTAGCAGAGAACCCACCTATGTATCCTCACCAGTTCTTCCGCAAGCTACTTGATTTGGCATCTGAAAGGTCCTCCACATGAGAATTTCTGCACAGTTCTTGTCAAAATGCTTGGTAACTGTTACTGTGTGTATTGTGTGGTACAGATAATTATTCTAGCCTTCAACAATGGTGGTTTAGTGAATGTTGATGTTATTTTGTAAAAATTATAAAATCCATGACGGTGGTTTGATTCATGGGCTATAACTGCCTAACTGGCGCCGTCTTGAACTGGAATGTTGGCGGTTTTTCTATATAATTATATTATGAAGTCAATAATACAGCATTAAGGGTTGTGAAAAATTGTACAAGGTCCTTAACATAAAACCTGTTTAAGTAATTTAATTAGATTAAAAAAGTTAGGTAGGTTAGTTAATCGAAATTTTTTTTCAAAAATATTATAATCATCTTTCTTAATATCCTCTTTCTCTCTTCTATTTAATTATAGTTAAAAGAGTATTAATAAAGGTAGTTTAAAAAAATTGATAAATATGAAAAATAAATCTTACATTTAGAACTAAAATCAACTGAATAATCAGATCGTACATTAAGGACTAGAATTAAGAATCAGAAGAATATTTTATTAAGAGGACACTAAACAAATACCTAAAAGCTTCAAGGTATGCTCGTGATGTTACCAGGGGAGGGAAGATTTGGTCGTGGTTTTTTTTCCCTTTATTTGGAAGTCGACAAATAAGAAGGGATAATGAAGGCGATTTTTCACTTAGCCTTTAAAATTCTTCCTTTATATGTCTCTTTCATCCTAAATTTCAAGCATGTCCTAAATCTAGTCCTTCGCGGACACCTGTAAGAACGTTAATGAACCAAAACTTGCATGGCTTGTTTAAGAAATTAGTTGTTCATCCTCCACTTGCGATGTTAGTTAAATAATTTTATGGATGCTTTTAAGCTATTGTAGAATTCAAATGGTTAACCGCATTTTTTTTTTATTTTATTTCAGGCAAAAAAAACTGCATTTTTTTATGTGTAATATTAAATCTAAAAGAACAAGTAGCTTAAGGTTCATGGTTTATTTAACATTTAATATATTAATATTAATATTGATAAATTGTCAATTTATGGTCAACGACAACAACCTTGAAGCTTACGGAACCAAGATTCGAGTTTAAGATATATCATCAGTTCATCACATACGCCAATTATAACATTGCGTGTGTTGAAAACAAACAGAGAATAGGAATAGGATATGCTTAGCCTCTTGTTAATTGGGAGGGTTGTTCTTGTGGCCGTCTTAAGAAATATACCTTTTTTATTAGAATCCCTTTTTTTTTTAGCAAAATGTTAAAATCCCTAGCTCGCTACTTGCTTGATTAATTGTTTTGTTTTATTTATGCTTACTTGGCAGTTAAATTAAGGGCCGAGCACACATCTAACACCATAATATTCATTTAGGTGCAAAAATACTCTAAGATTCTAAAATGACGCAAAAATGCTACGAAGGTTAATTTAAGCAAACACCCGTTAATTTATAAAATATAAATGAACGTGAGGCTCACCATTAAAAAGTAACGAACATTAGCTTAAATAAACAGCCGTGGCATTGTAATATTATTATAGCGGCAGTATGAACAGACAGATTTATGCCTTAATTCTTGATTAAATACTATCTCCAGTCTCTCTTTTTTTGAGTGATCTCAACCGGTATCCTAGGCAGACCATCTTTCAGGTACATCAACGGCCCAGACTGATCTAGATTCACTAATTTGTAGGTACTTCGAAGGGTGGAATAGCTGGCCAGGAGATTTAACGTTTTCCATGCCCAAGCAAGAATCGAACCCCTAACCTTGGTTAATGGGAGTATCTCTGGTCCTTAATATAAGAGCTAGTTTAACTCTCAATTTGATCTTAAATATAAGATCCTGATCTATTTTGTCTCTCATATTTATTTATTTTTTGAAGATAATCCTTATAGTAATTGCATATGTTAAATGTTTTACCAAATGACGTATGATTAGCAAGGGTATTTTAGAAAAAAAAAAATAATACTACCTCTGGTCCTAATTATAAGAGCTAGTTGACTAGTTTGAGGAGATTAAGGAAAGAAGTTAAATTAGTTATTTGTAATAAATATATGTTGTCTTTCCTAAAATATTCTTGCTAATTAAGTGTATTGGTTATAACTACTATTGTTAGGAGGACTATCTTGAAAAAAAAAAAAGCATAAATATGAGAAACAAAGTTGATTGGGGTCTTATATTTAAAACTAAAATAAAAGTCAAACAAGATCTCATATTAAGAACCGGAGGTAGTACTTATTTATTACAAATAAATAACTTAACTAATTTTCTTAATCTACTCAAATTAGTCAACTAACTTTTATACTCCTCCGGTCCTAATTATAAGACCCAATTGACTTATTTGAGGAGATTAAGGAAGTAAGTTAAGTTGGTTATTTATAATAAATAAGTGTTGTCATTCCTAAAATATCCTTGATAATTAAGTATATTGGCTAAAACTATCATTATTAGAAGGATTATCTTGGAAAAAAATGCATAAATATAAGAGACAAAATGATTGGGTCTTATAATTAGGACCAAATAGAAAGTCAAATTGGGTCTTATAATAAGGACCGGAGGAGTATTAAGAATAGGAGTAGTACAAGTATAAATGATTTATTCCATATGTGTGTGTCTGTAGACGCTGACATACTATTTATTTAATTATTCATTATAGAGTCATATGGCCAAGCTTCTCACTATATTACACGCTGCGAACATCCTCAACCCACCCAAAAGTTTTATTGATTTTTTTAATAAAGTTCTTTATTATTATCATTAGCATAAAAAGCAAGCTAAACAGTTGCAAGTGAGATCAAATCTATAATATTTAACCAACAAAACCGAGCTTCTTACCACTAAGTCATGAATGCTTGGGTGTTATGTTTTTTTTTTTTTCCTTTTTCAATATACACATATACTTTTAAGTCAAACTCTATGAAACCTCTACATTTTACTTTTAACATGTTTCAAATATGAATTTATAAGAATCTATTTCCTCTTTTGGGGTCAATCCCCTTGTAACAGAGAGGGTGAATCAAGTGGGATGATGGATCTTCTAAACTAAGAAAGTTAATTCGCGATAAATGACTTCACTTTTTCCACAATAATACAAGAAAGGCCCTTCCAAAAAAGAAGCAAGACACAAAGAAAAGGAAGGCAAATTAAATATTAAAAACACAAGAATATATATTCCATGTATATACTACGGCATATGCTTCTTCAAGCTTCTTTATTCTTCATAGTTTTTCTCTCTCTTTTTCTGACACAGTCATTATTATTGTTTTCTCTCAAATTTATTTTTCGGAGCACTTGACGATTTGACCCACACATTCCAAATACAGTACCGAACTCACAATGCTTGACGCTATTTGTTGAGTTTTTGAAAATGAACGTGTTATTAAATGCTAAGTACACTTTTTTGGTTTATAAAAAGATCAAAATGATGATATTATTGTGGCTAAATGGCCAAGAGTAATCCCGGAAGTGATCGGCGGTAGAGATCACGAGGCTGACTCTGCCACAACGTTATCTTCTCCACCTGCTTTTGATCTTCTTCCACCCACGCCACCGGTGCCGCCGGAGTTTCCCTCAGGTCCCTCACGACCAGCCAAGTGTTGAAGTACTCTCTGAACTTTGTGATCAACCCATTCTTCAACGTCCAAACGTGCACCCAATACGCCTGTCCCTCCCAGCCCTCCGTGATAACGCAGTCGCCGATGGCCGTCACGCTCCTCGGCTCGAACTGGAAGCCGGCTTTGTTCGGTGCCGTCTCACCGGTCAGAATCCTCATCATGTGCTGTCTCCCCGGTGGACCATGGAACCAATACTCCAGGTCATTTGCTATCAACTTGGCCACTTTGTCCATGTGCCCCTGTCCCAACAACGCCTTGTACAGTGCCTCCACCGTTGCCCTGTTCTGCACTGCCACGTCTAACCTCTGGTTCATCTCCGGGGCTGCCTTCACCGGAGTGGTCAGCTCCACATCGCCGTTGGCTGGCATTTCTTGGGCTGTGACTATTGGGAAGTCGCTTACTCTTTCTTAGTGCATGGGCATGCTGGTCAAGTGCTTAATTGGATGTATTTATAGGACTATAAGTGGGAGGAACAGGTCAAAGAATGCATAGACGGTGGAGATTGGAGATCGGACGGTGTGGATTTTCTCCCAGATGACAAAATAAGTTAAACATCCAAATAAAAGGATAATAAAGTATTGATCATTGTTATTAAGCTTCTCGGCCGAATTTATGTGCAAACCAAACATGGGAATACCCAGTACGTAGATACCCCCAAAATTTTGTCACAGTATTATTTTGAAAGCAACAAAACAAAATGGAACCCTCAAATATTTATCATGACATTGTTAATTAAATTATTATTTAAATTAAAATATTCTTTAATTGGATGGGATGTTTTAGGTATGTATAATCTAAAAGGTTTAACTAGGACTTCAGTTTTGGAATATGAAGGATCGATGTTCTCATTGTTTTGTCCAGTACGTGTTGCCTCTTTGATGCCAACGGTAGTCTGGAAATGAGTGAAAGAGATAAATCCGTTGCTTTCAATATTCTTTTTTCATTAAGAATGAATTCTTAGGTTGGGTCCTAAAAATAATATTAGGACTCTTGTCCATCATAATCATGAACGAACGACGTACAGTTTCCCAATGTGATATGGGTTAGTTTATTACTCCCTCCGTTCCTTATTATAAGAGACATTTGGTGCTTATAGCATGTTTCTATATATAAGAGACACTTAAAAGTTGTCTCTACTTTTTGTGTTGATTTCCTATTTACCCATATTTATTGTCTCCAACTCACACTCTCTCTCCTTCCCACTTCTCTTTCTTTTAATAAATTACCATTGTTCTCTCTCATATTCTCTCTCCTTATTAATGAGGGCATTTTTAGAAAAAAAATTATACTTTTTACATATTAATTGTTCTTAACTAATTTTAACTGTTTTTTTGATCAACCTAATTCGGTTATTCGTCTCTTATAATAAGGAACGGAGGGAGTAGTTTTTTGTTGATATCACACTCTTGTACATCATATTACTAAATAAGATATTTTAAAGAAACTAATACATATATATTGCAAATAATTAATTTAACTAATTTTCTTAATATCTATAAAATCAAAAGTAGTAATATCTAGTAGGGGAGTTTGGGAATTGAACCTTTAAAAACTCTTAAAAAATTACTTTTACGCAAATCAAAATTAAATTTCTCTCACATATTTATTTCAAACACGGCAAAATCATTTGAAAAAATAGTTAATCCAAACACCAAATCAAACTGTGTGCATTTCCTCGGTCAGGAATATAGAGGAAGCAAAAAGAGAGAGTGGAAAATATTTTGTAGCCAATGATTTGGTCTGGTACGTGTATGAATTAAATAATGAAGGGGCCACATACAGATATATGTGGAAGAAATTCAAGACTCGTACAATTGAATCATTCACATCGAAATCAACATGATTGTAGTGGAGCCCTGGCAAATGTTTCTCCTTACACCAAATTAAACAATAACTTTAATGTTATTCACTGCATTTCACTTTAGAATAAAAGCCCCATGCACATCCGCCAAGATTTAGCGCCCATATGGATCTGCTTATATAGCTATTTCTAAATATGTTTCATGTAAACTGAGATAAAAAAAATTTCACATACTTATCTCGTATTTCGTAAATCATGATTGAAAAACTGCTTATAAAACATTCTAAATAGATTAGACAAGTTTATGCTAGGTGATGTGTGCATGTAAAAAGGAAAAAAAAAACTCAAATGGTTAACATAAGGCAAGATGCTGTATGCTACTTTTGGTCTTTAATATAAAGCTAATTAAAGATTAAATTTAGTCATAAATATAAGACATCAATCTATGTTATCTCTCAAATTTGTAATTCATTCTTTAAAGTATCCAAATTGATAACATATATTAAGGGGCTAGGTTTCTATATAAGAGTAGTCATGATTAAAAATGATAGTTTAAGAAAATTAAGTCATATTTATTATAAATAATAAACTTAATTTTCTTAATCTATTCAGATCAATTAAGTATTCCTTTAATCCTATTTATAAGGTGGAGAGCAGAAGTTTTTCTTGGTCCTATTTATAAGTCATTTCATTAAAATTTTAGCATGAATGAATTATTTTATTCTTCATTTATTATAGTATAGATAATTCTTTTTTTTAAAATAAGTGTATATATTAAATAAAGATAAAGTTAGAAAGTTATTATATTTTAATGAAGAGTTAATGCAATTAAAAATTTTTCTTGGTCTGTATGAAATATGTTGAAAGTCCCTTTTAAATAAGATAAAAAAATAACTCTTATATTAAATATCGGATACGGTCTAATAATTGATAGACAAGGAAATTAAGAGAAACAGTTGGATCCAACTATTGAGGCATTAAAAAGCCCCTCGTGTACATGTAGTTTCAACATTCTTGGTCCTATCAATCACATTCACAGCAAATTAAACCCCACACAACCACCGTCAAACCTCATCAATATATAACACCCATACACGCCTCACATACTTGTTCGTTATTCTTCATTATCTTTCTAAAAATTCCTAAATATTAGACAGGCAATTTTAGTCGAAGTTGATGTTAAGTGTGCATGTTTTCTATATTTAAAAATGCAGGCACTAATGGTAATGCAAGACGGGGAAGGGGAGAAAGAGAAAGGAGAGAGAGAGAGATTAAAGGCGGGAGGACAACAAGAGAGGAGGGATACCACACAAATAAAAGGGGAAAAGAATTCAGAAAAGAGAGAGAGATTTAATAATCTGTTTATTCAAATCATAAAACGTGCAAAATGAAATGTATTCAAGGCTATTTATAGCCTCAACTCTAACCCTCGGAATTAAACATAAAACATTCTAGAATGTAATTATCATAAATAATAAAGATTGCAGGCGGAATCAAACCCATAACTTTTCTATGTTATTATACTCCTCTGGTCCTTAATATAGGACCCAATTGTTGAGTTAGTTTTGGTCCTAAATATAAGACCCATTTCTTATATTTATCAATTTTCTCTAAATTACCCCTATAGATACTCCCTCAACCATAATCAAGTAAAAGAATGAGAGAGGGTATTAAGAAAGATGATTATGGTATTTTAGGAAAAATGTGTCACTTTTCTTATAATTAACTAACTTACCTAACTTCCTTAATCTAATCAAATTAATTAAATGGGTTTTATATTAAGGACCGGAGGAGTATTATGAGTTCATTACCGATGTACTCCTCCGGTCCTTATTATAAGACCCAATTTGACTTTTTATTTGGTCCTAATTATAAGACCCAATCCATTTTATCTCTTATATTTATGCATTTTTTTCCAAGATAATCCTTCTAATAATGATAGTTTTAGCCAATATACTTAATTAGTAGGATATTTTAGGAATGACAACACTTATTTATTATAAATAACCAACTTAACTTACTTCCTTAATCTCCTCAAATAAGTCAATTGGGTCTTATAATTAGGACCGGAGGAGTATGTTCACTTTTTAGTTGGTTTGATGAATATGTCTTTCAAGAAAGTGTGTGTGTGTGTGTGTGTGTGTGTGTAATAATGTTTTGAAAAGGATAGATTTGAAAGGGAAGGAAGATGGCTAGATGCATGGAGGTGAGAGTTGAAGGGACCCGACCGAAACAGACAAATGATGGAAGCTGCATGCATCCACCACTATCTAAGGTTTTACTCTTATTAGTTCGGTGGCTTCCATGTATCTATCTAAGGTTTCACTCTTATTTGTTCTTCTTGTCTGTTAAAAATTTATCAGTAAAGAGAAGTTGAATCCCATATATCTCTAATAACTTCCTGCCAGATACCATGTGGCTATAGGCCTCATTCTCTGGGTTTGAAATTATTGATAAGGGATAGATATTGAAAATAAACAAGATCATTTTTCATTCAGTATATGGGTTACGTTAAATGGATTAATGAAGCTTATCTAAATTAAAATATGGAGAAGCCTGTGGACTTATGATAATTACAAAGTTGGTTTTTTCATCCTACACATAAAACATTAATTCATTTTATCTCTTATATTTATTGTTTTTTCATAAACTAATTTATCTAATTTATAAACCGATATATAATGTAATACTGTATTACCTAAAGATAGTTTAGAAAGATCATGTTACATTTGTTTAAATTAAGTAATTTATTTGGTTTTTTATCTATTTAAATTAATTAAATAGCTGCTGGAATAAAATGTGGACAGAGACTAAAAAGGGGTGATGATATATAATGATAGGTAGGTTTGGTGATTTAAAGAAGTTTGGTGTGTGAGTTGCAAATTCAGAAATACCAACTGGCATGGGTCCACTGCTTCTTTCTCCCCTCTCTTTACCCATATTCATCCATATATATACAGTAAGCTCAACATCACTATCAGGGCATATGCAAATGCTCCCACCCTTCTCTCTTAACTTCATTTATCATTAAAACCCACCCGTTTGTGTGTGTTTGTGTGAGCTTGTTCTGGGCCTTGAGCCCAATTAAATGGGCTTTGATCTGCCCTGAGTTTCATGGGCTCTCATTTCACCCCACTACTCATATCCCCGTTTCTTCATGGACTTTGTTTATTATTACCAAGGCCTTCCTATTTTTATAAGATATTTTCAGTACATTTCATCATAATCAAAAACACACAAATTAAACTTTACTATTTGTATCTTATAATTTAATAACTCTCTCACTTCGCCCCAATTTAAATATGTATACTCCTTTTTAAGAAAATAAAAGTATATAGAACAATAAATAAAAGGTAAAATTACACATTCATATAATAAATTTAATGAGGCAACTTATATTAAGATTTAAGAATATAAAAAAACTCTTTGCTCTCTACCCTATAAATAAGTAATTATTAATTAATAAATATATACTCTCTGCTCTCTCTTTGTTCCGGACCAAATGAGTATTAATTAATAATTAATAGGATAATAGGGATTACACCAAATGAACAGTCTGGCAAAACTCAAGTTGAGGGATAGTCTTGATGATTATTCCAATCAAATATGATCTTGTTCCAAGATGTTGGTTGGGCATATATAAATTAATTAACATTCCAGGTGGTGAATAAAATAATATGATGTTCCAGATGAACATGGACTTAAATTAAAATACATATTAATTTTGAGAATCCTAGTTTCTTTGTAGTTGCTGTCATCACATGATTAGGACCCTTCTAACGATCCGACTCGTCTGTCTCATCCGATCCACTGCTCCAACATGCCCTCAACAATTTTTCCATAAAAATCCAACCTTAACTAATTTGCTCCTACTATTATACTACCTCCGGTCCTAATTATAAGAGCCAGTTGACTAATTTAAGGAGATTAAGGAAGTAAGTTGAGTTAGTTATTTGTCCTAAATAGGTGTTGTCTTTTCTAAAATATCCTTGCTAATCAAGTATATTAACTAGAACTATAATTATTAAAAGGATTATCTTGGAAAAAATTGAGTAAATATGAGAGACAAAATGGATTGGAGTCTTATATTTAAGACCAAAATAAAAGTCAAATAGGGTCTTATATTAAGGACCTGAGGTAGTATATTATATCCCAATTAATACACATACTTTCTAAGAGGGGTCTTATGATAATAACAGGATAATGTAAAATAATCACTCACATTTGATTTTATAACATGACAAATGGTGGCTTCTGCAGTACTATCTAATGTTGGAAAAATCTGCAAACATAAGAATAATATACCGTTCGAGTTGTGTCCCAAAACAATGTCCTTAAGAGATACTCCCTCCGTTCTTTATTATAAGAGACATTTGATGCTTATGGCATGTTCCTATATATAAGAGACACTTACAAGTTGTCTCTACTTTTTTGTTAATTTACTATTTTGCCCATATTTATTATCTCCAACTCACACTCTCTCTCACTCTCTTTCTTTTAATAATTTAATCTCTCTCATGCTCTCTCTCCTTATTAATGAGGGCATTTTTGGAAAAAAAAATATACTTTTTACACATTAATTGTTCTTAACTAATTTTAACTGTTTTTTTATCAACGTACTTCGGTTATGTCTCTTATAATAAGAAACGGAGGGAGTATTTTACAACCTCTCAATAATTCAGAAAATAGCACTCTCGAAGATTAAATGAACTTTTCCTGTATGATTACGAGGTGACGGAACAACGAATAATAGAAGAACTCAACAAGAGACAAAAGATTTCTTCTTGAAGAAAATAGTGCTTAATGTTATGAATATTGTGTGGATGTCCATTTACCCCTTCCTCTTCATCTTCTCCAAGTAACTTCCATTACCTCCACTATCCATTACTCCTCCACTACCCATTACTTCTCCACTACTCATTCACTCTTGTAACTCACCTCCATTTACATTCATGGGATTGATTATCCACTATTTGTCATTTAAGAACAATTGTAACCTATTTGTAAGACTATGCCTATAAATAGGGCATGTCATTTGTGTTGTAATGCAAGTGAAGAAATACAAAAGCAATCTCATTCTCTTGTCTTCATCTTTCTACTTTTGTGGTTTCATTTTGGTTCTATTTTGGTTCTATTTTATTATAGAAGGAGATTCATATCCAACATATATTCCCATCCTTCTTTGGGGACCCATCTTTCTACTTTTGTGGTTTCATTTTGATTCTATTTTATAAGACGTTATCAGCACGAAGCGCTCTTGTAATCGAAAGGTGTTGTAGTAAGGCTAATCAACTAGAAGGTAAATTTCTATATCATTTCTATAATGGTTTGTTTTATAATTATTCCATTTTCTTATTCACATTGATTTGTCTCATAACTATTCTATTCTCTTAATATTAATTTTCATTTAACTTTTTATATGATAGTATCATCATGTCAAATCTCACGAAACTTGAGTTTGTGGCTCTTGACATTACTGGAAAGAATTATTTATCATGGATATTAGATGCGGAAATCCATCTAAATGCCAATGGTCTAGGAGACACAATCAAGGAAGGCAACCAAGCATCCAACCAAGATAAAGCCAAAGCCATGATCTTTTTACGTCACCATTTGCATGAGGGGCTCAAGATTGAATATTTGACCGTAAAAGATCCACTTGTTCTTTGGAACAATTTAAAGGAAAGGTATGACCATCAGAAAACTGTAATCCTTCCTAAAGCTCGTTATGACTGGATGCATTTACGTTTACAAGACTTTAAATCTGTGATCGAATATAATTCTGCAATGTTTAGAATTAGTTCTCAACTGAAATTATGTGGAGAAAAGATTACTGATGAAGATATGTTAGAAAAAACATTTTCCACATTTCATGCATCCAATGTGCTCCTGCAGCAGCAATACCGTGAGAAAGGTTTCAAAAAATATTCTGAATTAATTTCTTGCTTGCTTGTGGCTGAGCAAAATAATGAGCTTTTAATGAGGAATCATGAATCCCGTCCTACTGGCTCCACTCCATTCCCAGAAGTGAATGTAGTGGCAACTGAATCAACCCGTGGCCATGGTCGTGGACGTGGACGGGGTCGTGGTCGTGGCCGTGGACGTGGCTGTGGTCGTGGAGGCGGTCGTTCCCACCAGAAGTGGGCAAATAATGATGAGCATCACCAAAAAGAATCTAGTGGAAATAATAATCATGTTGAAAATCTTTGTTATCGTTGTGGTGGCAAGGGTCATTGGTCTCGTACCTGTCGTACGCCAAAGCATTTGGTTGACCTCTACCAAGAATCGCTGAAAAATAAGAATAAGAATAAAAATAAAGGCAAAGAGCCAAAGGTGGAAACAAATTTTGTAGGAGAAGAAGGCGATTCTGATTATGGCAACATGGATGTTACTCACTTGGATGTTGCTGATTTCTTTGCCGATCCTGATGGAAGAATTGATCACTTAATTGGTGATGGAAGTGTTAAAAAATGAGTCATCTTGATGTAATTGAGTTTCTATAATTAAGCATATTTTCATGTTTTGCTTATAAGTGTGCTCTTTCACCTACCACAATAAATTCTGTACTTGTAAGGTTATTACCCCCAAAATAAATATAATTATGAGTTTTTATTCATGATAAAATTATATTTTCTTTTATTAATAATGTTTTCTTTTTAATCTTTTCCTATGTTTTTTTTCATGAAGAATGACCATTATTGACATCAATAATGAAGATTTGTGTCTCGTTGATAGTGCAACAACTCACACAATACTCAGAAATGAGAAATATTTCTCTTCTCTGGTAATGCGAGAAGCCAATGTTCAGACTATATCTGGAAGTATAAATCTGATTGAAGGCTCTGGAAGAGCTGATGTATTACTACCTGAAGGAACAAAATTACATATTGATAATGCATTTTACTCTACCAAGTCTAATAGAAATTTATTGAGCTTCAAGGATATCCGCAGAAATGGATATCATATTGAAACAATAAATGAAGGAAATCAAGAATACTTGGTTATCACAAACTTAATTTCTGATAAGAAATGCATTCTAGAAAAATTACCTGCCTTTTCTTCAGGCTTATACTACACACGTATTAGCACAATTGAAACACATGCTATTGTAAACCAGAAGTTTACAAGTGAGAATAAATTTAACATTTGGCATGACCGGTTAGGCCATCCCGGGACTATTATGATGCGAAAAATAATTGAGAATTCATGTGGACATTCACTGAAAAGTCAACAGATTCCACAATCACATGTTTTCTCATGTGCTGCATGTTCTAAAGGAAAGTTAATCATTCGACCATCACCAGCAAAAATAGAAAGTGAGTCTCTCACATTTCTAGAACGTATACAAGGGGATATTTGTGGACCGATACACCCACCATGTGGACCATTTAGATATTTCATGGTTTTAATTGATGCATCAACAAGGTGGTCACATGTTTGCTTATTATCCTCTCGAAACCTAGCATTTGCAAGGTTGCTTGCTCAACTAATTAGATTAAGAGCACATTTTCCTGATTATCCAATCAAAAGAATACGTTTGGATAATGCTGGTGAATTTACTTCACAAGCTTTCAATGAGTATTGTATGTCTCTTGGAATTGATATTGAACATCCTGTAGCACATGTTCATACACAAAATGGACTTGCAGAATCATTAATTAAACGACTACAATTAATTGCAAGACCATTACTGATGAGATCAAATCTCCCAAATTATGCTTGGGGACATGCAATTTTGCATGCAGCAACACTAATTCGTATCAGGCCAACAAGTTATCTCAAGTCCTCCCCTTTACAATTGGTTTTTGGTCAGGAACCTAATATCTCCCATCTAAGAATTTTTGGGAGTACAGTATATGTTCCTATTGCTCCACCACAACGTACTAAGATGGGTCCCCAAAGAAGGATGGGAATATATGTTGGATATGAATCTCCTTCTATAATAAAATATCTAGAACCATCAACAGGAGATTTATTTACGGCTCGATTTGCCGATTGTCATTTTGATGAATCAAAATTTCCAACATTAGGGGGAGAAAAGAAGCAGTTGGAAAAAGAGATTAGTTGGAAGGAAATTTCATTATCTCAACTTGATCCTCGTACAAAACAATGTGAACTAGAAGTTCAAAAGATAATTCATTTACAAAGGTTAGCTAATCAGTTGCCAGACGCATTTACTGACCCAAAGAAAGTGACCAAATCACATGTTCCAGCTGCTAATGCTCCTATCAAAATTGATGTCCCTGTTGGACAACCTGCTATTGTAAATGAATCTAAAGCACGCATGAAGCGTGGCAGGCCCATTGGTTCCAAAGATAAAAATCCTCGAAAGAGAAAAGGAGCTAAAAATGTAGATGGCCAAGTCGAGGATAATCAAGAAAGAATTGCAATTCAAGAGGAGTCATTAGATAATGCTAATGTCTCAATTCCAAAAGAAAATCAACTACCTGAAATGTGCGAAAATGATGAGATCTCAATAAATTATGTTATGAATGGAATACGATGGGATCGAAATGAAGTCAATGTTGATGATATTTTTGCATATAATATAGCGCTTGATGTGATGAATGATGATGAGGATCATGAACCAAAGTCTATTAGTGAATGTAAACAAAGAAAAGATTGGCCAAAATGGAAAGATGCAATTGAGGCTGAATTGAATTCACTGGAAAAGCGAAAAGTGTTTGGACCTGTAGTCCATACACCTGCAGATGTAAAACCAGTCGGATACAAATGGGTTTTTGTGAGAAAAAGAAATGAAAATGGTGAAATTGTAAGACATAAGGCACGCCTTGTTGCCCAAGGATTTACACAAAGACCTGGTATCGATTTTGAAGAAACATACTCACCAGTGGTGGATGCAACTACTTTCCGATATTTAATAAGTCTGGCAGTAAAAGAAGGACTCGATTTGCGTCTGATGGATGTTGTTACAGCCTATTTATACGGCTCACTTGACAATGATATTTATATGAAACTCCCTGAAGGATTGAAGTTGCCGGAAGCATACAATTCAAGTTCTCGAGAGCAATACTCAATTAAGTTAAATAAATCTTTGTATGGATTGAAGCAATCAGGGCGTATGTGGTATAACCGTTTAAGCAAATATCTGTCAGATGAGGGATACAAGAATGATCCAATTTGCCCATGTATTTTTATGAAAAGATCTGGAAATGAGTTTGCGATAATTGCGGTTTATGTTGATGACATAAATATCATTGGAACTCCTGAAGAGCTTGCAAAAGCTATGGGTTGCTTAAAGAAAGAATTTGAAATGAAGGACTTGGGAAGAACAAAATTTTGTCTTGGATTGCAAATTGAATATTCAAGAAATGGGATCTTTTTGTATCAAGAAACCTATACAAGAAAGGTCTTAAAGCGTTTTTATATGGATAAATCACATCCATTATGTACTCCGATGGTTGTAAGGTCTTTGGAGAAAGATAAGGATCCTTTTAGACCTCAAGAAAATGATGAAGAACTACTTGGTCCAGAAGTACCATACCTTAGTGCAATTGGTGCACTCATGTATCTTGCTAGTCACACACGACCTGATATATCATTTGCTGTTAACCTACTAGCAAGGTATAGCTCGTCACCAACACGAAGACATTGGAATGGAGTTAAGCACGTTCTTCATTACCTCAGGGGTACTATGGACATGGGGTTGTTCTACTCAAATGTACCCAAAACTAACCTCATTGGTTATGCAGATGCTGGATTCTTGTCTGATCCACATGTCGGTAGATCACAAACAGGCTATTTGTTCACATATGGTGGTACAGCCATTTCATGGCGTTCTATGAAAGAAACCATATCAGTCACATCATCTAATCATGCAGAAATTCTTGCAATACATGAAGCAAGTAGAGAATGTTTATGGTTAAGATCGATAATACATCACATACGAACCACTTGTGGCTTGTCTTCTAGCAAAATGATCTCGACAATTATATATGAAGATAATACTGCATGTATTGCTCAACTAAAGGAAGGGTACATCAAAGGAGATAGAACAAAACATATTTCGCCAAAATTCTTCTTCACTCATGATCTTCAAAAGGATGGTGAAATCGGCGTCCGACAAATCCGTTCCAATGAAAATCTAGCAGATTTGTTCACCAAGTCACTTCCTTGTACAACATTTGAAAAGCTTGTTCATGATATCGGATGTCGTAGACTCAGAGATATCAACTGATATTACCAAGAGGGGGAGTTAACACATGCTGTACTCTTTTTTCCTTGACTATGGTTTTTATCCCATTGGGTTTTTCCTAGTAAGGTTTTTAATGAGGCAGCACTGAATAACATATCAATAAATATGTACTCTTTTTCTTCTTCTAGGTTTTTATCCCATAGGGTTTTTCCTAGTTGAAGTTTTTTAACGAGGCACATATTTGTATAATGGACATCCAAGGGGGAGTGTTATGAATATTGTGTGGATGTCCATTTACCCCTTCCTCTTCATCTTCTCCAAGTAACTTCCACTACCTCCACCATCCATTACTCCTCCACTACCCATTACTCTTCCACTACCCATTCACTCTTGTAACTCACCTCCATTCACATTCATGGGATTGATTATCCACTATTTGTCATTTAAGAACAATTGTAACCTATTTGTAAGACTATGCCTATAAATAGGGCATGTCATTTGTGTTGTAATGCAAGTGAAGAAATACAAAAGCAATCTCATTCTCTTGTCTTCATCTTTCTACTTTTGTGGTTTCATTTTGGTTCTATTTTATAAGACTTAAACACTTCAAGAACGAGTCACTTCTCCTTTGATAACCACTCTTTTTTACTGATCACGATGAGGCATGAGACACGTCTAATGATACAATACACATCTTAAATAAAACGTTTGTCTACAAAAAGAAATAGGCATATCAAAAGGCTTTCTTTCTTTAACACACTCACACAAATAAAAGATTCATATATAAATTTTGTATATGATTTAAAAAAAAAAAGATTCACATAAAACCGCATACTACAGTTTATTTGGCAATTAAACAAACAATTTTAGTGTCATGGTGAGTAACTATCATATATATGAAGATATAGGAGATAAATTCTACATATAACAGAACAGTGTCAAATTTGGTTAAAACTGGTTGTCTCAATTCTCAAACTTCAACCATTTATATTAATCTATGTAAACAATTAAAGCAGCAGTTTGTCAAAATGCTGGTTTAATTGACACCAAATTAGGGTTAGTAGGGCAAAGTAGCGTCGCTTGTGCACGTGGGCGCAGCAGTTTCGTGTTCGATATTCTTAACCTTTCTAGTCTGTCAAATTGAGGTTGTATCAAACCCTAAATTAATATTATTAACAAATGATTCACGCGATCTTTGACAGCTTCGACATTTGAGTAAAGTTTGAACGTGGATTCTACAATTCATATATTTATTTTAAACACTGTCTCTGTCCAATGCTTTTTATCTAATAATTTTAGAAGAAATGACTTAGGTATAGCCTTACAACTCATCCCCTCCTAAGGCTTGACCATCGACAGCTTCCTCTGCCATCCCCACAGTGTTTTGAAATCTGCGCCTCTCTCTCTCCTCTCTCTATTGACTTGACCTGCCGGCAAATCACTATACCAAATTTCAACCTTGTGTGGCGGATTAGTTGTACACTTGTACTATTCTGTCTCGCTATTTCCGTCTTTGCATTATACCAGTATGTTTCTTATTATAAATCATTTATATTCTAAATTCACAAATCAAAAAATACATTAAATTAATCTATTTTTTTAAATTTATCCTTATTCAAAGTTGAGAGAGAGGGGAGGAAAAGGATGGATTGTATAGGAAATAAAAAGTTAAAAGAGAAAGAGAAAGGAACGTGTTTCAATGAGCTATTACTTCATACTTTAATTAATTAATTTTTATTAAATTAATAGAGATAAAATTAAAAAAAATTATTAATTATACTAAAAGTGATTTATATTTTGCAACAAACTTTTAAAATACAAGTTACCTATAATAAGAAACAGAATGGTATACTCCAAGTCGAAAATAAAAGAAGTCACCAACAGGGTTGGCTTAATGAGTTAGGGGCATTTGGCATTTGAAAAAAAAAAAATTTTAAAAAGTATTTTTCTGTAAATCGAGATAAACTTCTCAACATATTTACTTTTTATACCATAAAATAACTTTTAAAATCATGATTTGAATTTTATCCAAATATCCCATAGTTTTACTTACTGATGACGTATCAGTGTTTAAATTCTTATTGGAAAAAGTGTCTACATTCAGTGAGTGCTCCATAGTATCTAAACAAAATTGAATTCAATAAAAATATACTTATGCCTAATAAAAAAATATTAAAAGTTTTTTGAAAAAAAATTTGGTTTAAAATATAAAAAATTGATATGATAATTAATTATAATTCTCCACTTTTATCCCTTATTATAAAAAAGTGTTTTTAATGCGGGAAAGAGATAAAAGAATTTTACAACCACATTCTTTAATAAAGATAAAATAAGTAATTTTTGTCCATTTAAAACACATTCAATAACTCATCTAACATTTCTTGTGTTTGTGAAAAAGTTTAACTAATGTCTTGTATTATGGTTGGCAAAAAAACTAATATCTTATACTATGAACTGGAGGGAGTATTGTCTTTTTTTTTTTGATATAAACTATCCGGTATCCAACCACGCTTTTTCTGGGCCCCAGCCTCTTTGGGCCAGTTGTACCCGAGCGATCGACTAGTCCGGATTCGGGCCGGGCGACAAGTAAAGCCCTCCCCTGTACCCTTTTTAACAAGTGAGGATTCGAACCCCCGCTCTCAAAGAGCAGAGACTCGCCTCACTTGTGGCCTAGCCAGTCACCACTAGGCCAGGAGTATTCGGGTGGAGTATTGTCATTTTTAATATAAGAGCTAATTTTGAGTTAGTTTAGTTCTAAATATAATATCTCAACACATTCTGTTTGTCAAATTTATAATTTTTTTTTAAAATATCCTTATTGATTGTACACATTAAATGATTCCTATCAAATGTTATTTCTAATACACATGATTAAATATGATAGCTTAGTGAAGCCAACACACACATTTATTATAAATAACTAACTTAACTAATTTTATTAATATTTTTAAATTAATTACCTAATTTTTATATTAAGGAGAGAGTTAGTATATGGGGGTTAGAACACAATAGGACCAAAGGTGATGGTAAATGAATTGTCTTTTTGTATAATATATTCTTATTTACGAAAAAGCGACGACACAGGAAATGAGTAGGAAAACCAGCTTTACGATTATACCCACTCATTTGGGGAACAAAATCACAGAAGATGGGACTAACCCGAACTCAAGTTTTGTTATTGATTAGTAGCCCCAGTCATTAATATAAAAATAAATGGACTAATTTAAATAAATTACTTATAATAAATAGATATTGTCTTTTTTAAAATAATCTTACCAATTATGTATATTGAAACTACCATTTAATGAAATTTTTAATATGCGTAAGTTGCAACTACTATAAAGATTATATTGAAAAAAATAAATAAATATAATAAACAAAATATATTGAGATCTTATATTTAAAACCAAATTAAATATCAAACTAGTTCTTATATTAAAGATCAGAAATAATATTAAGGGATAAAGTGATTAAATACTCTAAAAGTATACACAAAAGAGCACTCAGTATCTGAAATTTTTTGACTCTTTATTTCATAGCATTTCTGCATTGAACATTTATTCGTCGTTAAGTTTGATCATTAAAAGTATTTGTTAAACTATATAATTTAATGGTCAAACTTAACAATAGATAACAACCAGTGTATTTTTGTCATGAAAATAAATTTTTAAGACATATAAAAACTAAAAAAATCTTTAGATGCTAAGTGATATACTTTCTAAGTATTTAAATACTTATCGGTAATATTAATTTATGGCTGTAAATAATTGAAAAAGATGGGGGGTGTCGGCGTGTGGTCCAAGACAAGATACGGGATCAGGGTGCCGGGAAAACGATGATAAATATAAATATATAATTAATTTAAAAATAGAATCATCGAACGAGGTTGAGAATGATGAGTCAAAAGTCAAAGCTCACAAGTCACAACTAATTAAGGCCACTTTCATTAATTGATCATTGCTGACATTGACCCCCTTAATTGATCAAAGCCTAATTAACTTCAACACTAACCCTCGGCGGCTCCCTAATTATTAAACCCTCTTAGCTCTTAATTAGCCAAGCACGCCTCGGTCCAGCTCAGTAACATGATCACCTCAATTCTCAACGTATGGGTCTCAAGCCACTATACACTTCATAACTGATTCTACTTCTCTTGTCCTATTTATAAGGTACTTCCAACATATTTTATACAAATAAAAAAAAATCTTAAATTGTATTAACTCTTTATTAACATATAGCAAATTTTTAACTTTACCTCTATTTAATATATACGTCTTTCAAAAAAAATAATTATCTACATTATGATAAATGAAGGACAATATAGTACATTCATGATGAAAATTTAATAAAATGACTTATAAATAAGACAAAAAATATTTTTTTTCTGTCTTGTAAATAGGGCTAGAGGAGTGGTTTTTAAGGTTTAAAATCTCACACTCCATTCCAATTCATAATATAAATCATTCTTAGAGTAATAATTTAATTTAAAATATAAGTTACCTGCTCAGAGAATAATTATTATTTATTTGTTAATTCTGTTTCCCTTACCAATGCTTAAATGCATGTAATTATTTTTTTTTCCACCTCATTTAATATGAGTAAAATTAAAAAAAATTCAATTTAAAATATACTTAATGAGTTCTTATCGCAGTTCTTTTATTATGATGAATTAATTGAAATTGTTTATATAGTAGATAAAAAGAAGTATCACTCTGATTATCATCACTTGTAACATATTTTGACATATCAAAAAATGTACCATTAAATTGACAAAATTTTTCAATTTTGTTTTTATTAAAAAATCTCTCTCATAGTATATTTACAAATTATTTTCATATTTCTCATTTCTTTCTCTACTTTCAATAAAAATTAAATAAAATTAAAATTAAAAAATAAACATTAAATATATTACAAATAACTTATATTTAGAAATAAGACTTTGTCGTATAAATAATTTATATCTAGAATATGCTTGAACTAGTCAGGCAAGAATAGAGTTAAAAGTAAAGGCTGTTTGACTTTTTCTAAACGAAGGGAATGAAATTGATTGATGCAAGACAGCTCAATTTTTATTAGCTGCATCTATTCAGTTCCTCCATTAAACTTTTAATACCATATCATTGTCTTTTTGCGCCATTAATCACTGTGTTCATTTTTTTTTAATTAAAGTTCAGATGGCATGGCATATTATTAATCTCTCTAATTCATTGTACTTTCCCTACCTAATTAGATCCGTATCATTTCAAGATCCAAGCTTTATTCCCGTCAGCGGGTTTATGCTAAAATATTACTTCCATCTTTATTTGTATGATTATTGATTAGTAGTTGGATTAGGCGGAAAATTAAGTAAAAGATACTTAATTTTTCTGAAGATAAAAGATTTGAATCTTGTGATGAGGCAAAAAAAAAAAAACATCGCGTATTTTTCTCTCTACTATATATAAGTTTTAAAGATAATTAGTAGAATTATTACCTCCAATCTTAAATATTACTTACCTTGATCTTAAATATAAAATCGCTTTACCTTTCAAATTCATGGTAATAATTTTTTACTCGAAGTATCCGTATTGATAGCACATATCAAAAGGGTTCCTAATCAATGGATAGTTTTAACTTTTAATGAACATAATTAAAGAAAATAATTTCAGTAAATTAAGACACATTTATTATAAACTAATTTAACTAATTTTTTTAATATCCACTAATACTTATATCAACTACCAAAGGTAATATTAATCTCTTATGAATAGGGGGACTAGAATGTATAAAATCAAGTGAAAATCAGTAAAAAGTCCTTATTTAAAAATTTTATTAGCCATAAACATCTAAATTCGTGTACTGGAGTACGAATACTTTCTTTATACAAAAACATATAACGTTGTTCTAATCAATAAAATTTTCAAATAACAATGGTGCATTGTCTTAGTGGAAGGTTTTATTCCCACGGGATCAGTTTGGACTCCTTTCCAAATTTAAAAAGAAAACAAATGGAAACTATTTTACATATTTTTCCTAAAATCATCAAATGGACAGGATATGGGCGTGTCAGTATTATAGAAATAATCATGACAATGAAAATATTTAAAATTGGAGATTCACTTTTTTTTTTGGTTGAGCAGAATGGATGGAGATTCACTTATCAAACTAACGCATTTATTTTTTGGCCACAAAAAAACTAACGCATTTATTAAAGAATTTATAAAACTATAAACAATGTTATACATTCCAACTCAGTTTAACGTCCAAAGAACTTGTATAATTGCCTTAAAAACGTCAAGCATGGAATATAATATTTCTCCGATCTGAAATATAAAACCTAATTTTTAGTGTAAGTTCTACTAAAATAATAGGTTTTATATTTAGAACCGAAAGGAATAAAATATATAAGGATGATTAATATGTTTTTGTTGTTTATTAAAAAAAAAAGAAGATGTTTTCAGTAATCTGAAATGAAAAATAAATTTCGTCATAACAGCATAAATGTAAATAATATTCATAAAAGCAAAACAAAAAAGTACAATACCAAAAGATCAACATCCTAAACAAGTCCTTTACATGTTGAACCACAACTATAAAAATAAAACATGACCAACTAAAACCACAGTGAATGTTTCCCTCTTAGGGGGAAGATAGCAGAGAGCTATATATAAAGTAATAATTGAAAGCATATATTACAACTAAAGATAGGTCTAATCCAAAGCTAAATTAATCAAAACTAAGATTAGAGGCCAACACAATTTCTTGAAGTGGTGATTCCACCATCAACCACCAGATTATGGCCACTTACATACTTTGATTCATCACTCGCGAGATAAAGTGCAGCTTCTGCAATATCCTTCGCCTTCAACGTTGTCCCTTTCAAATTCGCCAATCCTCTCACGAACTCCTCCATCTTCTCCACTTCCTCTTCCACTGGCAACCCAAAGTTCAGACTTGCTTCATCTTCTCCGTCGTCTCCGCTTCTCCACGCATTCACCAGCATCGAAGTCGCCACCCCGAATGGCGATATACAGTTAACCCGAATCCCATATTTCCCCAGCTCACAAGCTGTGTTCTTCGTGAGCCCAACTATGGCGTGCTTTGAAGCTGTGTAAGCATGAGGACCGAGTCCTCCCATAACTCCGGCGACGCTTGACGTCGATATGATGCACCCAGATAGCCGGGGAATCATCACTCTCGCCGCGTGCTTGATTCCGAGAGCCACACCCTTCACGTTCACTCGCATGACTCGGTCGAACTCGTCGGAGTCGAAGTTGACGATGCTCTTGTTCTTTGACTGGTTTCCTAACATCCCGGCATTGTTGAAGATTATATCGAGCTGGCCGTACCGAGAGATTGTGGATTTCACTAAGCTTTCCACGTCGTCTTCGGAGCTGACATCACAGTGGAAGAACGTGGCTGAAGGAGATAATGCCTCTGCAAGTAAAGATCCAAGTGCGTCTTCAACGTCGGCGATCACAACTTTGGCTCCTTGCTTCACGAACAATCTTACCGTTGCTTCCCCTATTCCTCTCGCTCCTCCGGTCACTATAGCCACTTTTCCTTCCAATCTGTAGAGAAAAACAAGATTTGTTCGGTGAGTTTCAGTTCATTCTCTTGGTTCTGTTCGGCGATGCTTCAAACAGGGGGAAACAGAGCAGGTGTGAACAGAGAGAAGAAATGAAAGGAATACCTTCTGGGGGAAGACAAAGTGTGGTCCTTTGCCATTAGAGAGACACTCTGGAGGTTTGTCTCGGGCATTACTTCGGCGGCAACCATGGCTGAGCTCTTAAACGGAGCGTCCTGGGACCTCACAGACGCAGAGAGAGAGAGAGAGAGGGAGGGAGAGGGAGAGAGCAGAGAGAAGATGGCAAGTGCTCTGAAATTGGCATAACAGAGGAGGCTAAATATAGGGAGTGTACGAGGGATTTGGTCTTTATTTATTTAGGTTTTTCGATCTGTGCAGACTTCTGAACTAATATTTTTTTTTTTTTGATCATTTGAACTAATATATTTTAAAAAGGCCAGCAACTTGCTCTCTCTCTCTCTCTCTCTCTCTCTCTCTCTTCCCAGTTATTTTGCCTTTTTTTTCTTTTTCGGAATAAGACATTTTACTTGTTTTTAGTATATCCATTTGGGATGGGATGGGATTCCATATATTTGGTCAAAACAGAAATTGGGATTCCATATTACCAGGGGAGATTCAAGCATTATTGGACTATTCAACACTTTTTTTTCGTTTAGTTTTTAGAATATATTCTTAAGAATAAAAACAAGATAATATTTATATCAAGTTGTTTATATTTGTTATGTCAAGTCCTTTAATTATATTTAGCATTTAATAGCACATAGTTATAAACTCATATGAAAAAAAACTTAAAATACATAACTATGTATAATTGTGAATTTAACATAATAGATATCAATAACGGGACATAATATAAAAGTAATAGTTATTGACACATTGTTTGAAAATAATTATGCTTCTACTGTATGTGGCAAAGTGATATAATTTCAATTAATTATATTAATTACTTTGATTGCTTCAGGTTCACATTAATTGCTTTGAATTAAATCCCATTTATAATTTATAATTTGTATTATTTGCAATAATTTATATGTATCTGGTAGACAATCAATTTAATTCAACGCATTTCCATAAAATCCCATTTATAATTTATAATTTGTATTAATTGCTACAATTTATAATTTTATATGTATTTGATAGACAATCAATTCAATTCAATGCATTTTCTATTTTTTTCCTATGACTTTTGTTGCCGTCTATTTTTTCCTATGATTTGATTATATAAAGGTGAGCATTGATATAAATTAGCACATAGCCAGACATTAACCTGTAATTAATTTGGTTGATTTTAATAGTAGTACATAATAGGAGTAACCTGTTTATTTTTTAAATACTTATTTAAAACAGAAAAGTTATATCCTTAGCTTAAATACCAAGCTAAAGTATATATTTAATCCTTTAACTTTACACAAGGTCTCAATTTAGTCCTTTAACTTTAAAAAACATGCATTTGGTTCTTTAACCCTAAAATTATTAGGTTTCAATGATGATTTTTTTTGTAACCATCACAAATATTTTGAAAATTAAACTTAATATATTAGTATTTGAGAATATTTTATCAATATTTAAGATCTTAATTTCATCATTTTAAAAAAAATTTTAGGATTAAATGACTAAAAATATACTTTTTAAAATTAAAAGACCAAATTAAAACCTTATACAAAATTATAAGACCAGATGTATCATTTAGCCTAAATACCAAGGTGCTTATTTTCAATTAAATCATTGAATAATAATAATAATAATAATAACAATAATAATAATAATAATGTTGGAGTAACTCTTTTTTGTTTAAAAAAAGAAATTGGGATCAACCATTGGACTAGGTTTTTGACCTGAAAGTGTTCTGCCTAAAGGAAGAAAATAGTCCACCCAAAAGCTGGTTTCGAAAGTTGCCTTCTAAAGTAGGGCACTTTTTCCAAAACAAGCTAAAGAAGCAATTGCTGGTTCCTGCAGAAAATACCAAAACTTGATCAAAATAATATTAAAAAAAAGTAAAAAATTCTTTAAAAAATCAACATATTGAGATATAATTATATATAATAAAAGTTGGTCCATTATGCCATGGATCTACTGTGCACTAGGGCTAAACAACAAGTGGGATGAACTAGCCCAGAGGTTAGTCCATAACCTATAAAAGGGTATGAGTTAACCCATAACCCGATAGCAGCCCATTTAAGCCCGTATTAAATGGATTACGAGACAATCCGTTTGGACTGACCAGGTTATAGGATAACTCGTTTAGTTTTTTTTTTGGACAGTTTTTTTAGCATAGCAACCTTGTATGCAATCTTGTGAAACTGTCAATAAATTTTGCATACCAAATAACAGACCAAATATGAAATAACATTACATAATATCAATCATATTCAATCCCACAATCTTACATGTAGTTATTTAATGAAGAATAAAAATATTTAAAAAAAATTAAAACTTAAACGGGCAGGTATTGGTAGCCCAAGCCCGTCTATCCTTCCCATTTAAGCCTCCCATTTATAATTTTTTATTTGGACTAATTAGGTAGATTTAAACAAGTAAAAATTTACTGGGCCATCAGCAAGCTAGCGGATAATGGGTTTTTAGCTCACTGCTACTGTGCACTTTGGCTTTTGCAATATTTTATTTTTTTCATTAAAATTTCAATATACTTACCCCTCCCATCTTTTTAATCTTAACAGGCCCCTGTCCTCTTTTTAGGTAAACAAAAAAATAGTTTTTATATATAGGCTCCTAATGGTCCCCAATGTCAGAAATAGCCCCTACATTAGTGCAAGGTTTTCCGTAAAGGAGCTCCAATACCAATTAATAAAAAACCAGCATATATCTTCTCTTTTTTATTTTTAGATATGAAATTAATAATTACAAAAATTTTCTCATCTCCATCTTATCCAAAAGTAAAAATGTATAGAATACATGACAAAACATTAGTAAATTTCCAATATAATTAAAATCATGCAATCACTTACGGGTACAAATCAAAGCTTGAATACTTAATGAAACACAAGAAAAATTAATGCTGAAAATTAATTTACTAACAACTATAGCAGTCAGGATGGTAAAAAGTATGGGAAAATTGGGAAAAAGCCTTTATTAACAAATTTATTGGTGAGATCTAAATCAGAGTATCAGTATATTATGGGTACAAAATTTACAGATTAGCAGTGTTTTCTATTTATCATGTTCTTTTCACCAATAAAATTTTTAATGAGCATATTTCTTCAGTTCTCCCTGAAATTTTTTAAGTAAATAACAATAAAAAGATACGAAATAATTAACCCCTCTTTTTTTTTTCTTTCTTTGAAAAAAAGAGCATCAGAGTTCAAAAAGAAAAAATATTATTTGAAACATATAAGCGATAACTTTAAAAAATGTTAGTAAAAACAATAATATCTTCAATAAAGACGTTTGAATGAAAAAAAGACTGTACTGCTCCGTTCTTTATTATAAGATCTAACTTTTTGAATAGATCTGTCCCTTTTTATAAAATCATCTTTGAGTTTGTTTGAGTATTTAATGTATTATTACATATTTTATCTCTAATTTAATTTATTTCATATATTCTTTTTTTTTTCATTTATCTCACTATTACTCTCTCACATTTGTCTATTTATATACAGGAGTATATTTGAAAAAAAATTGTATTTGCTATATATTAATTATTTTTAACTAAGTTTAACTGTTTTCTTAAACAGCATAATTTAGTTAAAAGGATTTTATAATTAAAAACGCAAGGAGTCATTTGTTATGACAATAAGTCTTCTTGAAACCAGTTACTTTCACTGGATCCCTTGACAAATTTCTAGAAGAACTATAACTGATTGTATTATTCAAGATAAGATCCTCTTTAAGAGATGATAGGCAAAGGTTTCATGATGAGGAAGCGTGATTCTTTGTAATATTTAATGTTTTGCAAAAGTATAGATTTAGTTATTTAATGTTTTGCAAATGTCTATACTCATTTAACTTTATATAATATTTTAATTTGATCCCTTAAATTTTAAAAAAATATTTTTAGTTTTCTGATCTTAAAATTATTAATCTTGAATGGTGATTTTTTTTGTAACAATCATACTTATTTGGCAAATTAAACTTGATAAGAATGTTTTATCAATATTCAAGATCTTAATATCATTATTTTTTGTTAATGATTTTGGGATTAAGAGATAAAAAAATATACTTTTTAAAGTTAAAGGTGAAACACACACTCTAGCTTTACTGTTTTTAATTTTTAAAATTCTAAGGAGGGGAACCATATGAGTCACGTGGGAACTAAATTAGAAGAGAATGGAGAAGTAGAAGATAAGGTTTTTTTGTTCACAGTGCTCCTTTAAACCAAAATGTTAGCTTTTTGTTTGCTTTGGCTTTTCCCATCAACACATTCTTAATTACTATATATTGTTACTCCAAATCCTTCCCTCTTTTTATTCTTTAAACTTGGCATTTCCATGATTAGCAATTTTTAATCACAACTCTCTATAATGTTGTTGGGGCCATTGAACCATAAACAAGCTCCAATATTTTTCATCACCTCGAGAAACTGGGAATGCTGAACTTTGTGCAAAGCAACGTCTATGGTCCCCCAAACACTTGTTCTATTGTTACTTGGAAAAACAAATTAAAATATCAAAAGCTTAAAGAAAATGAAAGATGTTATGAAATGATCCGAAATGAAACCACAAAAGTAAAATAGAGAAAGATGAAGACAAGAGAATGAGAGAACTTTTGTATTTCTTCACTTGTACTACAATACAAATGACATGCCCTATTTATAGGCATAGTCTTGTACATAGGTTACACTTGTCCTTAAATTACAAATAATGGATAATCAGTCCCATGAATGTGAATGGAGATAAATTACAAGAGTGAATAGATAGTGAAGGAGTAATGGATGGTGGAGGTAATGAAATTTACTTGGAGAAGATGAAGCAGAAGAGGTAAATAGACATCCATATAATATTCATGACAAAAGAAAGTGGTAATTATTGATTAATATTAACATAACAATCCGTGGTGGTCCTATGCATTAATTCATTATCTTGTGAGTGAGATGCCACCTCCAACATTGCTATTTCTTTGTGTTTTTTTAATTTAACAAGGAGTAGCTAATGGGTTTGAAAAATCCCAATCAATTTTCAGTAACTAAATTTTTTTTTAGGAGGCCATCGTCTCGTCTTTCGAATCAATCAAGCAATCAAAAGGTATATTTCCTTCTTTATGTGTAAGTTATTTTAAATAATAAAATTTTAAAATAAAAATAATACTAAATATTCATGCCATTTATTAAATTATATTTAATAAAATTTATTATTAAATATAATAATTATGAAAATGTAAACAACTTTATTAACTTCATGCCTTGTTTAATAATTGCACATCCATAAGTGATTTTAATAAATAAAAACCAAACATAATCACAATTCTTAAAATCATTTATAAAAAAAATATCCAAATAGAAATTACGATTAACAAGTGTCACTTATAGTTAGTATCACTTATAAAATTTACGATTATCTAAAATCACAGTTGTTCACCGCTAATCCAAACAGGCACTAAATAACTAAACCTAATATAAAAGTAATACTTATTGAAATATTGTTTGAAAATAATTATGCTTCTACTGTATGTGGCAAAGTAATATAATTTAAATTAATTATATTAATTACTTTGATTGCTTCAGGTTCACATTAATTGCTTTAAATTAAATCCCACTTATAATTAGTATTAATTGCTATAATTTATATGTATTTGGTTGACAATCAATTCAATTCAATAGACTTTCACATTAATTGCTTTAAATTAAATCCCATTTATAATTTGTATTAATTGCTACAATTGATAATTTTATATGCATCTGATAGACAATCAATTCAATTCAATGCATTTTCTATTTTTTTCCTATGATTTTTGTTGCCATCTATTTTTTCCTATGATTTGATTATATAAAGGTGAGCATTGATATAAATTAGCACATAGCCAGACATTAACCTGTAATTAATTTGGTTGATTTTAATAGTAGTACATAATAGGAGTAACCTGTTTATTTTTTAAATACTTATTTAAAACAGAAAAGTTATATCCTTAGCTTAAATACTAAGGTGCTTATTTTCAGTTAAATCGTTTAATAATAATAATAATAATAATAATAATAATAATAATAATAATAATAATGGTGGAGTAGCACCTTTTTGTTTTAAAAAAAGAAATTGGGATCAACTATTGAACCAAGTTTTTGACCTGAAAGTTCTCAGACTAAAAGGAAGAAGCTAGTCTACCCAAAAGGAAGTCTCGAAAGTTGCCTTCTAAAGTAGGGCACTTTTCTTCCAAAGTTTCAAAACAAGCTAAAGATGCAATTACTGGTTCCTGCAGAAAATACCAAAACTTGATCAAAATAATGTCAAAAAAATTCTTTGAAAACTCTAAAAAAAATTAAATATTAATAATTTTTCATATTGGTAAAATCAACATATTGAGATTTAATTATATATAATAAAAGTTGCTCTGTTATACTATGGATCTACCATGCACGTTGACTTTTGTAATAATGTATTTTTTCATTAAAATTTCAATATACTTACCCCTACCTTCTTTTTAATCTTAACCGGCCCTTCTCCCTTTTTTTTTTTTTAATCTTTTTAGGTAAAAAAATAGGTTTTATATATAGGCTCTTAATGGTCACCAATATCAGAAATAGCCCCAAGACTAGAGCTAGGTTTTCCATATATAAAAAAAAAAAAAAAAGCTCCAATACCAATTAATAAAAAGCCAGTATATATTTTCTTTTTGGAAAAATGACAAATAAAGACCCTTGAATATATAAAATGGCAAAATGGGTTCCTGAATTAATAAAATTGCTACCAAAGACCGGGTTCTAAATATGAATTATGAAATGTTGGACAAAAGTCAAAAATTCCCATCTGCTTGTTTTTCTTCAATATCTTTTCTTCTTCTTTTCCTCTCCCTCTCTTTGTCTATCTCTTTCCTTCTCACTTCTCCTTCCACCCTAACCCTATTTTCTCATCCCCACCCCCATATCTCTCCATTCTCTCTTCTTTCTCTATCATCTTCTTTGTTCTTGTGTTTGTCTTCTTTATTCCTTCTCCCAAAACAAGTAAATGATAGGACTAAGATGAAGGATACCGAGACAAACAAGAATCTAGCTCAACAAAACTTCTACTGGACAATGTCGAAGCCTAGCTCAGGTAAGGAATTGGGTTCCCTTTTGTCACCAAGTTCTGGGTTGAAATTGAAGATAGTTGCAGTGGCGACAGTGGGTACTGTTAGTAGGAAGGAATCGTTCTCATTTGACATATCAGATACTCTCCATATATTGTAGCTTGAGATGAAAGTGTATCATCTTTTGATTCACTCTTCGTTGAATCCATACCCAAAGAGGGGGATTCGAATATTGTCTTCTTTTTTCTGTTCTTTCCCTTGATTCATTGATTGGTTTGTAAGTAGAGAACGAAGCTAAACGCAGAGGGTTCCCCTTTAATATTCTTTGATTTGTTCTTTGAGTTTATATTCTCTTTATTCATAAATGATTGGCAATGTGTGAGTTCAATGATAAGGTTTATTTTGTTGGGAAATTTTTGGAGTGTGGGCAAACTAAACTTTTATATTCCTTCTATCTTTTGTTCTAGAAAAAATATATAAACAATTAAAATCAAGGGCAATGCAAAAAGGGTAATGTCGTGGACTAGAAAGCATGAGCTGTGCATTTTTCATCTCGTATGAAAACCTTATCAGAACTTGTCATTGGTCTTACTTAACTAGTCATTGCCCTAACTAAACTTGTAATGAATCCTATATCAGAAGTGCTTGCTGTCAAAGAAATCTGCGTATTCTTATTTTAGCAGAGAAATTTAAAATTGCATGAAAGCTTTATCGAAACTTGTCATTGGCTTTACTTAACTTGTTATTGGCCTAACTGAACTTGTCATGAATCCTATATTAGAAGTGCTTGCTGTCAAAGAAATCTGTAAATTTTCATTTCAATAGAAAAATTTAAAATTGTATGAAAACTTTATCGAAACTTATCATTGGCCTAATTGAACTTGTTATGAATCCTATATCAGAAGTGTTTGCTGTCAAAGAAATCTGCAAATTCTCATTTCAACAGAAAAATTTAAAATTGTATAAAAACCTTGTCAGAACTTGTCATTGGCCTTACTTAACTTGTCATTGGCCTAATTGAACTTGTCATGAATCATATATTAGAAGTGCTTGCTGTCAAAAAAACTACAAATTCTCATTTCAACAGAGAAATTTAAAATTGTATGAAAACCTTGTTGGAACTTGTCATTGGCCTTACTTAACTTGTCATTTCGTAAATAAATGTGGAAATTCAGTTATTTTAACAGAGAATCTCAAATTTGTATGAGTAGCTTATCACAAGTTGTCATTGGCCTTACTTAACTTGTTATTAGCCTCATTAAACTTGTCATTTCATAAATAAATGTGAAAATTTAGTCATTTTAATAGAGAATCTCAAATTGATATGAAAACCTTATCAAAAGTTGTCATTCGCTCTAATGAAGTTATCATTTGACTAACTGAACTTGTCATTTCGTAAAGAAATATGGAAATTCCGTCATTAACAATTTAGGCTCAAATTTGTATGAGTAGATTATCAAAAGTTGTCATTGGCCTTACTGAAGTTGCCATTTGTCCAATAATTGTGGAAATTGTCATTTTAACACACAAACTTAAATTCCTATCAAATGCTTATCAGAACTTGCCACTTGCATTACTAAACTTGTCATTCACCTTAGTAAACTTGTCATTGACCTGACAATTATGGAAATTGTCATTGGAAATGTAAATACTGTTATAATATCAATCCAATCGTATCATAACCACTACATAATTTTAAATTATGTTAAGTAAGGCCAATGACAAGTTAAATGATGTTTTCATACAATTTTAAATTTTTCTGTTGAAATAAAAATGTGCCGATTGCTTTTACAGCAAGCACTTCTGATATAGGATTCATGACAGGTTAAGTAAGGCCAATGACAAGTTCCAATAAGGTTTTCATACTATTTTAAATTTCTCTCTTTGAAATTAGAATTTACAAATTTCTTTGACAGTAAGCATTTCTGATATAGAATTCATGACAAGTTCAGTTAGGCCAATGGTAAGTTAAGTAAGGCCAATGACAAGTTCCGATAAGGTTTTCATATAATTTTAAATTTTTCTGTTAAAATGAGAATTTGCATATTTCTTTGACAGTAAGTACTTCTGATGTAGGATTCATGACAAGTTCAGTTAGGCCAATGACAAGTTAAGTAAAACCAATAACAAGTTCTGATGAGGTTTTCATACAATTTTAAATTTTTCTGTTGAAATGAGACTTTGCCGATTTCTTTGATAACAAGCACTTCTGATATAGGATTCATGACAAGTTCAGTTAGGCCAATGACAAGTTAAGTAAAGCTATGACAAGTTCCGATAAGATTTTCATACAACTTTAAATTTCTCTGTTGAAATAAGAATATGCAGATTTCTTTGACAGTAAGCACTTCTGATATAGGATTCATGACAAGTTTAGTTAGACTAATGACTAGTTAAGTAAGACCAATGACAAGTTATGATAAGGTTTTCATACAAGATGAAAAATGCACAGCTCATGCTTTCTAGTCCACTTCGTTACCCTTTTTGCATTGCCCTTGATTTCAATTGTTTATATATTTTTTTAAAAAAACAAAAGATAGAAGGAATATAAAAGTTCAGTTTGTCCACACTTCAAAAACTTCCCAACAAGATAAAGCTTATCATTGAACTCGCACATTGTCAATCATTTATGAATAAAGAGAACATAAACTCAAAGAACAAATCAAAGAATATTAAAGGGAAACCCTCTGTGTTTAGCTTCATTCTCTACTTACAAACCAATCAATGAATCAAGGGGAAGAATAGAACAAAGAAGACAATATTCGAATCCCCCTCTTTGGGTATGGATTCAACGAAGAGTGAATCAAAAGATGATACACTTTCATCTCAAGCTACAATATATGGAGAGCATCCAATATGGAAGATGAGAACGATTCCTTCCTACTAACAGTGCCCACCATCGCCATCACAACTATCTTCAATTTCAACCCAGAACTCGGTGACAAAAGGGAACCTAATTCCTTACCTGAGCTAGGCTTCGACAATGTCCAATAGAAGTTTTGTTGAGCTTGATTCTTGTTTGTCTTGGTATCCTTCATCTTAGTCCCATCATTTACTTGCTTTGGGAGAAGAAATAAAGAAGACAGACACAAGAATAAAGAAAATGATAGAGAAAGAAGAGAGAAGAGAGAATCGGGAGATATGGGGGTGGGGATGAGGAAATGGGGTTAGAATAAAAGGAGAAGGGAGAAGGAAAGAGATAGATGAAGAGAGGGAAAGGAAAAGAAGAATAAAAGAGATTGGAAAAAACAAGCAGATGAGCATTTTTGACTTTTGCCCAACATTTCATAATTCATATTTAGGACCCGGTCTTTGGTAGCAATTTTGTTAATTCAGGAACCCATTTTATCATTTTATATATTCAAGGGTCTTTATTTGCTATTTTCCCTTTCTTTTTTTGTATTTGTAGATATAAAATTAATAATTACAAAAGTTTTCTCATCTCCATCTTCTTATCCAAAAGTAAAAATGTATAGAATACATGACAGAACATTAGTAAATTACCGATATAATTAAAATCATACACGCACTTACAGGTACAAATCAAAGCTTGAAGACTTGATGAAGCGCAAGAAAAATTAATGCTGAAAATTAATTTATCAACAACTATAGCTGTCAGAATGGTAAAAAGTATGGGGAAATTGGGAAAAAGCCTTTGTTAACAATTTTATTGGTGAGATCTAAATCAGAGTATCAGTATTCTATGGGTACAAAATTCACAGATTATCAGTATTTTCTATATATCATGTTCTTTTCACCAATAAAATTTTTAATGAGCATATCTCTTCAGTTCTCCCTGAAATTTTTTTAGTAAATGACAATAAAAAAATACTTCTCTGATCCTTAATATAATATCTATTTAATTAATTTAATTAGATTAAAGAAGTTAAATAAGTTACTTAATTATAAGAAATATGATATATTTTTTCTAAAATACGATAATCATTTTTCTTAATATCCTCCCTCCTTCTTTTACTTGATTATGGTTAAAGGAGTATCCATAGAGATAATTTAGGAAAACTGATAAATATGAGATATGGGTCTTATATTAGGACAAAAATTAACTCAATAATTAGATTCTATATTAAAGACCAGAGGAGTACAAAATAATTAACCCCTATTTTTTTTAAAAAAAAGAGCAGCATCAGATTTCAAAAAGAAAAAAAAAATATTTTTGAAACCTGTTACTTTCACTGGATCCCTTAGCAAATTTCTAGAAGAACGATAACTAATCATATAATTCAAGATAAGATCCCCTTAAGAGATAAATTTCATGATGAGGAGTTGTGATCTTTGTAATATTTAATGTTTTGAAAAAAATATATATTTAGTTATTTAATGTTTTGCAAAAACTATATGTTTTTATTTAACTTTATATAGGTTTTAATTTGGTTCTTTAAATTTTAAAAAATAATCTTAGCCTTTTGATCCTAAAATTATAATTTTGAGATTAAATAATTAAAAATATACTTTTTAAAATTAAGAGGTGAAACATATACTCTAGGCTTAATGTTTTTAATTCTTAAAGTTCCAAGTGGGAACTAAGTTAGAAGAGAATAGAGAAGTAAAAGATAAGGTTTTTTGTTCACAGTGCTACTTTAAACAAAAAAATTTTAGCTTTTTGTTTGCTTTGGCTTCTCCCCATCAACGCATTCTTATTACTCTATATGATTACTATATATCACTCCAAATCCATCCTCTTTTATTCTTTAAACTTGGTATTTCCATGATTAGCAATTTTTAATCACAACTCTCCATAATGTTGGGGCCATTAAACCATAAACAAGCTCCAATATTTTTCATCACTCCAAGAACTGCTGGGATGCTGAACTTTGCGTAAAGCAAAGTCTATGGTCCCCCAAACACTTGTTCCATTGTTACTTGGAAAAACAAATTAAAATAACAAAAGCTTCAAGAAAAATTTTAAACTTGGTATTTCCATGATTAGCAATTTTTAATCACAACTCTCCATAATGTTGGGGCCATTAAACCATAAACAAGCTCCATATTTTTCATCACCTCAAGAAACGGGGATGCTGAACTTTGCGTAAAGCAAAGTCTATGGTCCCCCAAACACTTGTTCCATTGTTATCTTGGAAAACAAATTAAAAATAACAAAAGCTTCAAGAAAATGAAAGAAAGTGGTAATTATTGATTAATATTAACATAACACCGAGGTGGTCCTCCTATGCATTAATTCATTATCTTGTGAGTAAGATGCCACCTCCAACATTGCTATTTCTTTGTGTGTTTTTTTTTTTAAATTTAAGATGCTTTTAATTTTTAAATATTTGTGATGTTGTGGTTTAATTAGCAACGTGTTATAAATGCCTTGGTGAAACAACTTTATGATTCATCATAAATAGACTGCACTAATATAATAATAATTGATTATTTGTTCCTTGGTCTGCACAAAAGCAGTGGTAATTAATAGCAAAAACACAAAAGCAGTGATAATTTAAATGAATCGAGTTGGTATAGTGCTCTACTAACAAGTGTGATTAGATTTTGTTCTTATCAAAAGTTCTAGCATTGTTTTTCTTTTGGGTCAATGATAGAATACACCACATGAAATTTTTTAAGTTGAGAACATTGATTTTTTTTTTTAGTTTTATTTAATTTTTAATCATATTTTTATTGTCTTTTCATTTTATCATATTTTCATATAGTTTTATTTGATATTTAATAAGATTTCCGTAGTTTCATGTGATTGATAAAAGGAAAAAAAGACCTGATTAAAAATTAAATGAAACTATAAGAATCTAATTAAAAAAAATAAAAACTTGATTATAAATCAGATTAAACTGTTAATTATTTGTAAACTGAAGTTTTTCCATAACATGGTAATTTTGGAGCATTTTTCAAATGCAATTTTAACCCACTCTACTCATAATAAATTTTGTTACACGCTTCGTCACGTCTGAAACACTATTAGGACCTAAATTTTAACACTTTTCTCAGTTAAAATTCAAACTTCCAGCTAACATGGGTCCGATCAACCCATAACACATTTGTCTTTCAGCTCATGCTGTTAGAAGGATCCGATCAAACTTACATCGAACATGGGCCCACATCAAAAAGGGCCCCACTCCATGATGGGCCACTGTTGGGCTCGATCTTGCACTGAACAACCTTTTTGGGCTTGCATATTTATAACTTCACCGCTCCTGAGCACTTCACCTGGGAGTTTGGAGCAATAATTCACGTGCATTATAGGGAAAAAGAAAAAGAAAAAGTAAAAGAAAAACATTGGACTCGTTATGGCCTTATGGGGTCCAGTAAATTACGATGGGCATTATTTTTTTAAAGTGATAATATTACAGCTATTATTTTAATATAAGAACTAGTTGACTAATTTAATAGAATAAAAAATTAGTTAAATTAATTAATTATAATAAATATGTGTTGTTTGTTAATTATTTGCAATAAATATATATTTTTTTAAAATATCCTTGTTGATCAAGTGTATTAGACAGAACTACTATTATTATAAAGACTATCTTGTAAAAACTAGATGAATATAAGAGATAAAATAGCTTAGAATTTTATATTTAAAACCAAAATAAAAGTTAAACAAACTCTTATACTAGGGACAGGAGGGAGTATTACATCTGGAAACTACGGATTTTCAACGCAAAGAATCCTAGTCCGGAAGTTTTTTAGGCATGTAATTTTGTTACCATTTTCTTTCTTCTTCTTTTTCTTGGACAAAAAGAAGAGTCAAAAATTAGTACTGCGTCCTTTTTTCCATGGTTCAAGAAAAATTATTATTTAAACTTGAGCTTTAGTATAAATTAATAGTATAAAACAAATATATCATTATGTTTTTCATAAATTTTCCCGAAAACCTTCAATGTTTACAGATTTTTATATTCATTTATGGTTAATTTAATTTGAATAACTTTGACCCTTTTCAACATTACCCCTTAAGTTGGATGAGGAGAAAACTACAGAGGAAAAAATACTAAGAAGAAATACTCCCAAAAATTAGTAAATTTTCTTACTATTTTTAGAAGTTGTCCCTCATAGTATTCTCCCTCTTATTTTTCTCCCATTTTTACCTCCATCCAAGCCAAGTTTTATGGCAGATTTTCTACTGCTCCTTAAGAGGGAATTGTTTTCATGGCCTGGATTTCATTTTTTTAATTACTTTTTAAACATCAATAATAAGCATTTTTAAGCTGACAATAATAATTACATTTATCTATAATGCACATGTTTTAAAATAAAAACTAAAACATGAAAATAATTTAACTTTAAGACATCTAAAATTCTAAACATACTTTTCACTTTAAAAAAGGGTTATCAATTGTCAGGATGCGTTGGTTATGATAAGAAAAAAAGAATGATATATCAGAAAGTAGGTTTTGGGCACTACTAGAAAGTAGGAACTTAGAGCTGATTAAAACTTACCTTTCACCCTAAAACACAAAAGCAGAATTGAAATTGTACCACATACATTGACTAATAAATACGTTATCTCCCCATTATTAGTTCTCTTGAAGTTTATTGGTTTGATTTAGTTGGCCTTTGGAAACGTTACTTTCTTCTCAGTTCTTTCAAGCCAAGTTTGCCTCACCCCTTCTGTTCAAGTCACCCCCCAAACAAAATATCACTCGAACACTGATTTATTATTTGATAATTAGCATGATTATTATAAATAAATTCACTTTAATAAATAAAGTATTGCTATATTTTAGAATTTTTTTCAATTATTTTGTATAAACGTGATATTCTTGAAAGGGATAAGATACTTAAATATTCTAAAATCTGAATTTTTTTTTGCTCTTATATGTCTTAAAAGTTTTATTTCATATCAAAATATCCTGGCTATTAGTTGTCATTAAATTTGATTGTTAAATATGTTGTTTGACTAGTATTTTAAATAGTTAAACTTAAGAGCGGATAACGGTTCTGAATCTAAGAAATAAAACTTTCAGGGCATATAAGTGCAAAAAAAAAACTTCTAAGTACTAGGTATTCTTTCATGTATACTTTTGGGTTATTTAAGCACATTATCTCTTCCTTGAAATATAACATCATTTTTTTTTTTAATTTCACATATACCTGACATGTGTGATATTGAAAAATCATATTCAAATATTATTGGGTTCGATTAAGGTAACTCTCCCAACATAATCTTTTTTACTTTTACAGCTGAACAAACAAAAATGTATACCTTTTTTTTTTTTTCAATTTCATTAAAAAATAGATAAATTTTATTTTATTTTTCAAAATTTGAAGTTCACATAAACCATATTTAAAGCAAGCTATCGCCACTTGTGATTATGTCTCCCGCTAACTTAGGATTCAAGGCCGATTGAATATTTTGATGGGAATCTCTTGAAAGGTATAATTGGAACATTTTTTCTGTCTTCTTGTGAGTAGGAATAGGTTTATGATTTTCTTCATTTTATAAAATCAATCCTTTTATTTAAAAAAAGAATTAATAGGTGTTGGTCTTATTGAAAGAGGCTTCGATCACTTAAATATAAGATCTCAAGTTCAAGTACATATGAATACGGAAAAAAAAAAAAAACCTTTGGAAGAACTATTATGTAGACCAATTGTTTAAAATAAAATTAAATATTTTCATTAATTAATTAATTGTGATCCACATAATGATTGAATTTAACAAATTTAATCTAACATCTTGTGTTATTAGCATGGTCGAATGAATCTTACTAGTTATGTTTATTTTTTTAAAGACTAAATGTGTTTTATTTTAAATATAAAACACAAGTATCAGCATGCAGTATATGTGCCAAAAAAAGAAGAAGAAGAAGCCTTTTGATTCCACAAGAGGTGGATAAAATTTAGCTTAAAAGGATACTAAGAATCTATCCCAGTATAATTGTTGATTCATGGAGTAAATCGCAGGATAATTGAAAGAATAAGAACTAAAATCTAAATGTAAAAAAAAAAACAAGAATAAAATTCCGTGCTTGTTTAGAATTATGGCAAGATTATTTAAAATTAACTTTTTAATAATAATTTATTACTAACTACATAAATACTCCTCTGGTCCTATTTATGGAATAGAGAAAGAAGAAAATTTTTGGTATTATTTATAAGGTAGAGAGAGAAAATTTTTACATGAATGTACAATTTTATCCTTCATTTATTATTGTGTTGACTTTATTTTCATAATATATATTGTATATTAAATATGAATAAAATTAAAAATTTGTTGAATTTTAAATAAGAATTAATAAAGTTTAAGATTTTTATTAATATGTGTAAACTATGTTAAAATTGACTTATAAATAAGATTAAAAAAATAAGTGTTTTTTGGAATGTCCGACCATGATCAAAGAAGCACTACAAGGAAGAGGCAATAATTGGAAGGAGAGAAGCGTGAACAGCAAAAGGGGAGAGGAAGGTTGTTGGTTCATTACTAGCTGAGGTGGAAAAACGGTTCTTCATTTGACGTGGGACCCACAATCCGGCGTAATCATCCATCGAACTATCGAAGAACCAACCTCTGGTGCGAGTTACGCGATTTCAAGTTCTTCTCTTTTTCGTTCTACTGTTTATATTGTTGTTTATTTTCATCTTCCTTTTTATTTTTTTTGTCAGAATTTTTCTGTATAATTTTGCATGGTTTTTGATCAATTATCTTTTCATTAAAAAAAAAATGACAGAACCAACCTAATCCCTCTTCTCTCTCCCCTATACCCAAAAGTCTAGTTTAGTACAAAACATTGAAAATAAAAGATAGAAATTGAGATTATAATTGAGAAAAATTATTAAAATAATATTTAGCATGAGTAATTGCTTATACATGAGATTAGAGAAATCTATAGAGGTGGGATTGGGGAATACCACTTTCTCTCATGGTATTCCCCAATCTCACATTCATGGTTTGGCTAATCCTATATAACAAACAATTTCTTATACTAAATATTTTTTAATAGATTTTCTTAATCTCAATCCCAATTTTTATCCGTTATTTTTAATGCTTCCTATCAAACGATGCCAAAATACTTTAATACATGCATCCATGGATCATTCCTTGGGGTGGCGTGCATGAAGAATCCAGTTGAAATTAGATACTACTTCCGCTCATAAATATAAGAGCTAACTGACTAATTTAAGTAGATTAAGGGAAGAAGTTAAATTAGTTATTTGTAATAAATAAGCATTGTCTTTCCTAAAACATCCTTGCTAGTTAAGTATATTGGCTAGAACTATAATTATTACAAGGGTTATCTGGGGACAAAATGTATAAATATGAGAGACAAAGTAGATTGGGGTCTTATATTTAGGACCAAGATAAAAGTTAAATGAGGTTTTATATTAAGGACTGGAGGTAGTATTTGATTTTTATATAAACATAGTTTAAAACTTTAAGGGTCTGTTTGGCTCAATGAGAGGAAAGGGAGGGGAGGGATTTTAATGGAGGGAAGGGGAGGGGAGGAGAGTGAAAAGATTTTAATATTATCTTGTTTGGATTTATAAAAAAAGAGGAGAGGGGAAGAGTTTTAATATTATCTTGTTTGATCCATGAGGAAAAGGGAGTAAAAAATATTTTGACATGGACATTTTGTCCTTATTTTATTTAAAATATGGACATAATGGTCATCACATGACAAAATATGAGCATAATAGTCACAACATGATAAAATATTGCCCTTTCCCTCCAAATCCTTATAATTTTGACTCTAAAATTTATGTATTGCCAAACAAAAGAAAATGATTAAAATCCTTCTCTTTTCCTTCTCTCCTCTTCCCTCCAAATCTCTCGTACCAAACACACACCGTAAATTTCATAGCCTAATTAAGCTCGCATTCTATTTCACTTTCAACCTCTTAAACTATTTTCGAGAAGTCATCAAATGCTGCCCGTCGAAGTAATGACACCGCTATCGGGGAAAACAACAGAGGCAAGAAATTTTGGCCATAACACAAATTAGGGAGCAAAATCCTTAATACCGATTTTCAAAATTTAACCCACTTATCTTACTCTACTTCTTAATATTGGAGTTAGATAACTAACATGTGTAAAGAATTAGTTAAATTAGTTATTTGTAATAAATAGATATTATCTTTTTAAAAATATTTTTATCAATCATGTATATTTGAATTAGCTTTTGACAGTAACTCATTAACGTGTGCAATTATCATAAAGATAATTTTGGAACAAAATAACTAAATATTAAAAACATAATAGATTGGGATATTATATTTACTACTCCCTCCGTTCCTTATTATAAGAGATAAATAATCGAAGTACGTTGATAAAAAAACAGTTAAAATTAGTTAAGAACAATTAATGTGTAAAAAGTATAATTTTTTTCTCCAAAAATGCCCTCATTAATAAGGAGAGAGAGTATAAGAGAGAACAATTAAATTATTAAAAGAAAGAAAAGTGGAAGGGAGAGTGTGAGTTGGAGATAATAACTATGGGTAAAATATGAAATTAACAAAAAAAAGCAAAGACAACTTTTAAGTGTCTCTTATATATAGAAATATCTCATAAGCATCAAATGTCTCTTATAATAAGAAACGGAGGGAGTATTTAGAACTAAATTGAATCTTCAAGTAATTATTATGTTAGAGATAGAAGGTAGAATAACTTTTTTTTTTAACTACCTCTGGTTCTTAATGTAATAGCTGGTTTGACTTTTAATTTGGTTTTAAATATAAGATCCCTAATATACTTTGTTTCTCATATTTATTCATTTTTTAAAGATAATCTTTATAGTAGTGGCACATGTTAAATGTTCAGTGAAATGAATAGCTAATATAAATGATTAGCAAAGTCATTCATATGAATGACAACACCTATTTATTACAAATAACTAACTTAATTAATTTTTTATTTATTTAAATTAATTAACTAATTCTTATATTAAAAACAGAGACAATATTTAAAATCGGGGTTTTTAATGACCCCTGCTTAAGGGTGTATTTAGTATTATGAGTAGAGAACAACTAAAACAATGTGAGGGTTGCAGTAGAGGGGTGATTTGGGTGGGTTTGATAAGAGAAGTATTGAAGCGACATTGTGATTCCATTTTGTTGTTGGCCTACCACACTGTGAATTGTGAATTGTGATTGCCATTGGCAACGGAGGGGGCCAACAAAAAGTTGCCATGTGAGTCATTGTCTATCGACTATCGTACCTGAAAAGGGAGGGAGTGCCGTTGCGGGGTCCACCATAACGCTGAATTCCGTCATGTTATCCTCCCACCCCCCTTTTTTTTCCCTTTTATAAAAAAATGAGAAGATAAAATTATAAAGGAAATATGGTTAAAAAAAAAGACCGTCAAAATAAAAAAATTATAAATAAACACCTCTGACAATATTAGTATAGATTTTGACAATAATGATATGAATTTTGATAATAATTTTTACAAACCGATCCCTGTATGTAATTTTTTTATTTCACCAGTTTTTTTTTACTATTTTTTCAATTATAAGCGAGATCGAATATATAATCTCCATATTATTAGACCATAAAGACTATTGACAATTTTCACATTTCTCGTTTACATTGGCAGCTTCTTCCTCCTTCCTTGGGGCTTTTACTCGTAGCAATCAATTACTTTTATTCATTCATATAAATAAAAGGCCACCATAATTTTTCCCCTTTGGTGGAATCCAAAAAAAAAAAAATCTGATTCTTAATATAAGACTTATTTTATTGATTTGGATAAATTAAAAAAGTTACTAAATTACTTTAACCTGTTTATATTTATCGTTTTTTTAAAAAACTAATTTATCTCACTTATAGATTGATATACAATCTAATTATTAACACAAGTATTTTAGAAAAAGCTATGTAACTTATATAATTAAGTATTATCTCTGATCCTAATTATAAGATTTTGTTTATGGACTACAAACGCATTTTATAATTAGAACTGGAGATAGTAATTTAGTAATTTTTTAATCTTTTTAAATTAATTAATTAGGTTTTATACTAAAAATTAGAGATAGTAATAATTAAAAATTTGAATCTGAAATCCACGTAATATAGGAGAAGTGGGGGCCATGACCCCATATATCACACCTAATTCAAAGGATCAACATGGTAGGACCATTGCTGTCTTCTTCATCCTTGTCTCCCTCCCTCAAATTATGGTCAACGGCAGGATGAGAGACGTCCTCCCATGTTTCTCTCCCAGTAATATATATATATATATATATATTTATATACTCCTCTGGTCCTAATTATAAGACCCAATTGACTTATTTAAGGAGATTAAGGAAGTAAGTTAAGTTGGTTATTTATAATAAATAAGTGTTGTTATTCCTAAAATATCCTTGCTAATTAAGTATATTAGCTAAAACTATCATTATTAGAAGGATTATCTTGGAAAAAAATGCATAAATATAAAAGAGAAAATGGATTGGATCTTATAATTAGGACCAAATGAAAAGTCAAATTGGATCTTATAATAAGGACCGGAGGAGTATTTATCCTACACATATTCTTATACTACCTCCTTTTAAACCAATTAAAAAGAACACACACAAACAAAATCCTTGTTCTAATATAGAAAACATTTTCTTTCTACCTTTTCATTATTATTCTCCATTTTGACTCCTTTAGTTTTTCCTCCAGTTTTTTTTCCAATTACTAAAACAAAGCATTACTATCTAAATATGTACTCCTCCGGTTCTTAATATAGGACCCAATTATTGAGTTAATTTTGGTCTTAAATACAAGACCCATTTCTTATATTTATCAATTTTCTCTAAATTATCCATATGGATACTCCCTCAACCATAATTAAGTAGAAGAGGAAGATAGAGTATTAAGAAAGATGATTATGGTATTTTTGGAAAAACGTGTCACATTTCTTATAATTAACTAACTTACCTAACTTCCTTGATCTAATCAAATTAGTTAAATGAGTTTTATATTAAGGACCGGTAGAATATTATTATTTAGGTAAGAAAATGTCCTACTACTGCACTACCTCCATTTCTTAAAATAAAAGTTAATTTGATATTTAATTTGATCATAAATATAATATTCTAATTTGCTTTATCTCTCATATTTATTCATTTTTTTAAAGATAGTCCTTATAATAGTTTTACATATTAAATCTTTCATTAATTAGTAGTTCTAACTAATACATATGATTAGTAAAAATATTTTAGGAAAGATAATATTTATTTATTACAAATAATTAACTTAATTAATTTTTTAATCTATTCAAATTAGTTAACTAATTCTTATAGTAAGGACCGGTAAGAATACTTAAATTAGACATCCATCATTTTTCTTAAAGGTACCGTCAGGCTTATCTTCATCATAATAATTTTATAGGCGCATTTTGCTTGGATATTAAAATACGCATGCATTTACATATTCATTTTGTTATGATTAAAGCGAATCATTTCACCACAGCAACACTAACAATAACTCCTTCGTCGATCTTGTACATGACTCGATTTCAATAATAAAATTTATCTCAGATTACTTTAGCTTATTCAAAATAAAAAAATTGGTAATTTAATACTTAAATTTTTATAATCAGACAAAGATATCAGTGTCTTGCACCAAAACAAACGTACGTTTAGTAAAATGGGGGAAACAGGGATGGGTTTGTTGAGCGCTTGCTTAAACAACAAAACACGACAAAGACTTTCACTCCAAAAGGAAAAAAGAAACACGACAAAGACTAGTCGAGTTGCGCTGGGTGGGCTGCCTGCTCGTTAACTAATACCGCATTGCGTTTTCTCTGCTCTGTTGCAGTTAAACCGTTGAGCTAACTAGAGTACTAACTTCCGTTCTCAGTTAATTTTTATTAAGTTAATTATTTGTCATAAATAGATCTTATATTTTCTAGAATATTTTTATTAATAGTGTGTATTAGTTAAAATTACTATTAGATAGAACATTTAATATGTGTAACTACTACAATGACTATTTTAGAAAAATATATATAAATATGAAAGACAAAGTGAACTGAGATCTTATATTTAGAATCATATTGGACGTCAAACTAGTTCTTATATTAACAGCTGAAAGTAGTATATAGATAAAAAAAAGTTGAATATAATGAAAGAGGCTAGTTACTCATGACATAATATTCAAGAGAATTGCTTATATTTAGTTCTAACAGTTTTTTGAATAGAATTGCCTTTAATAAAAAAATATCTATGTATAACACAAAATTTATATTATATATTATTCTTTTTGTTGATACATATAGTATATATTATTTTGATATTAAATATAAGGCTCTAATTTATTTTATATTGATTACATATATTAAAATTTTTTTTTATCAAAAAGTGGTTTGAATGTAAAAACTCTTCTAAAAAAAGGAGGAGAAAATTTTAAACGCAGAAAAAAAAGAAAAAAAAAATCTTCTAATCACATTCTTTAATAAAAATAGTAAGATAGGTTATTTTTATGGATTTAAAACATATTTAATAATTTAACTAACTTTTTAAAATTTTTAATTAATGAGAAAGTTTAACCCAACCAACGACGTGGCGGAGCATTATTTTATTTTATGAACAATATCTAATACTAACTCTCTCTCCGCATTAAAAGCGCCATGAAACCCGCCTGTCAACAACAATCATCCCTCTTCAATCATTCTTTCCAAACTCCCACATTCTCCCTGACAAGAACATAGAAGTTGTGGTGGTACATTTTTTCTCCCATCTCAAACCAAAAATATTATATTATATATAATTAAATATAAAATAAATAAATATTCACAGTACCGTAAAATTCACTGGATTTTCTTTTGTTTCCTCAAACCTGAAAAGGCACACGCTCTTCCCCCCCACCCCCCATCCTGCATTGCGCAACGGAGAACAGAGTGATCGGAGAGAAGGAGCATATGAGGGAGGAAATTGAAGCTTGTCATTGCTGAATTGTGACAAATGCCGATAGCCAGGTACCAGCTGAAGAGCGAGCTCAGTTTGGCGGATCCTGAGCTGTACAGAGTTGCCGATAAGGATGATCCTGAAACTGTCTTAGAAGCTGTCGCCTTGGCCGGACTCGTCGGCCTGTTGCGCCAGCTCGGCGACCTTTCTCAGTCAGTTCCTTCTCCATATCTTAACTCTTTTCTTTCTTTGAACTGTTCTTCATTCCTGATTTTGATAGCCGTCGTGCTGCTGCTCCAGTGCTGAAAGTTGATTTTAGCACTTTTGGTTATTATACTTGGTTGAATGATCGTTTAGCTGAGAGTGTCTGCATAATCTTAGTTGAGTTAGCTTTTGTTTGGCTAGATTTTTGTGTTTGTGCTATATTAACTGTTCTTGGATTTTTAGCATTTTACTATTTTGGTCGTTATTTTGCCGAAAAAGATGGATCCTGTTCCGAATTGGATGTAAGATATGTTAAGCTGACAAACTGGGCTGTTTGTCAGGTTTTATATCTGAATCCTGACAAATGATTTCGTCTGGTTATTCTTTGATTCTGGTTCACCTTTCTTTCCCCCCTTTAAACATCTCTCTCTGTCTCATCTCCCTTAATTCTCTTTTACTATTGGATCCTAACAAAGGGCAATAATAAGTCCAGAGACTGATCGAATCAGATATTAAGTTCGATGACTATGTCGTTAGTGCATCTGAAGATATCATATTTAATTAGAAACATTTCATTTCATGACATCATTTGTCATTACTTAGTACCTTACCTATCTGATATCTGAAAAACATAACTAGAAAATGAATTCGACGCAGAAGGGAAGAAATGTCCATTTAATAGAACATTTTACGAGAATTAGCCTTAGTGCATTACAAAAATAGTAATTTTCCTTCGGGCCGGTTGGAGAGGGATCGCTTTGGCTCCATCCCGACATACTCTATCCACAATCATCTCAACAACCAGCTGAACTAATTTTTTTAGGCTTATTTCTGTGAGTCGGTTTCATCAAATACCTTTGGTCACGAAAATGTATCCATCTGGCAAGCATTGTGATAATCCTGACTTTCAGCGTCTTGCTACTAATCACTGAAGTGTTAGTTCTATTTGTAAGAGTTCATATGTTCTGGATTATCTGGTGTTATTTCCTCCCACTCTTGGCCTAGTAGGCTGTGGTTTTTTTCACCACCACATCTACATGTGCTTTTTCAATATAACATTTGCATACGTCTAACAGCATTATTCTGGTTAGATTTGCTGCTGAGATCTTTCGTGACCTGCATGAAGAAGTAATGGTCACTGCTGCAAGAGGTCAAGGTCTTATGGCTCGTGCCCAACAGCTTGAGGCTGAAGTTCCTTCACTTGAGAAGGCTTTCCTATCCCAACCTCATCACTTATCATTTTTCTCTAAGGGAGGTTAGATTTCCTCACTGCATAGTTGTGTTTATGGTTTCGATTTATCGTCTTAATGATATTTGTTCCTTTCGTCAACCTTTCAGCGGCATCCGCCTGTAGTTAGTTAGGGAATGAAACTCTACACTTCATCCCAAAAAAAGGGCTAAATGGTCTTGTTAAATGCAGAATTTTCACAAGTTGAAACACTTGCTATTATTGGCCCTTTGACAGAGTTATATGCATTTGCTAACGGCATTGCAGGGATCGGTTGGCATCCAAATCTTCGGTCTGAGCAAAATCTTATTACTCGAGGAGACATGCCTCGATTTGTAATGGATTCATATGAAGAATGTCGTGGCCCTCCCCAGTTGTTTCTCCTGGACAAGTACGACAACATGATTAATCGTACACAAATAAATTTAAACGATAAACAAAAAGTGATTATCTTCTATACATTTTAAACCTTTTCATTTTCTTGTTTTTGGCTTCTAAAAGGTTTGACGTTGCTGGGGCTGGGGCATGTTTGAAGCGTTATACTGATCCGTCATTCTTTAAATCGGAGCCAGCTTCCTCTGGACTAGCAACAGTTGAAGTGTTCAGGGAAAAGAAAAATCATAGAATCAAGGTACCAAAGTGTCAATTACATCATTTGCTGACACGATTCTTGTGGAAAATCTATTTTAGATGGTGCAGCCTATTATTTCTCAATAAAAGTTATCCTGTTGCCTTCATACTGTGGTAGTACCATTGGGAATCTTGCTGCAAAACCTTAATTAAAGTGGAATTGTGTGAATTATATTGTTCACAGAAAGACAGGCAGACAATTTTTTGTCATTGCTTTTTTGGATCTTGCTAGGATTTCTGTATACCTGCTAATTAGTATATAAAAAAATGTTATGCAACTGAAGATTGAACATCTAAAGATTTGAAGAAAATGTTTATTTCTTTTCCCTCCAGAAGAAAGGCACACGAATGAGGAATGGTGAAACCCCTGAAGTTGCATCAACACATACTAAGTAAGTTCCAATAACTTTATTTTGGTGCATTAATTACTTTATCCTTCCAGTTCGCTAAGTGCATAAAGCTGACGAAATGGTTGATTGGTGACAATTCAATTTCCATACTTGCAGGCTGCATCAGTTGCTTCTTGAGGAGCGCATTGAGAGTGCTTGTGCTGATCCTGGACGTCAAGTGAAATTGAAGAATAGACAATTAAATGGCTCTGCAACTGAAACAAAAACTGGGAAAAGCTACATGGAAAAATTTCTGGAATCTCCGTTGCAAGATGAAGTGGTTCGTGAAACCTCATTCTCTCCACCTCATGTGAGATTGGTGTCGGATGATACTAGTGAAGAAGGGATTAAAATACTTGAAATCAGTACTGTTGGACCTGTAAAAATGTCCTTGGAAAATGAAAGGACATGTTCATGGACTAATGAAGAGGAAGCAGTACTAAAGCCATCCTCAGAAAAGCGCAGGCAGACAGATGGCAATCTTGTGAAGAAGCATGAACAAGGCTCGTCTCGTGTCTCAGATGAAAGATCTTACAACTATAGTGAGGTACCTCATGAAACGAAATTGGAAATTGATGATCAAAAGGAAGGAGAAAATTTCTTATATGGTTACCATTCTGACGGTGATTTGAGTGGGGAGGTTGACCATCACTTGAATGCGTTAGCTACCGTGGAGTCAGAATTGGATACAGGTTATAAGTACAGAGATAAGAACAGGTTCCTGCGTATTCAGAACCTAAAAGATTCTGATGATAGAGAACGTCAGCAGCGGGATCGGTTTTTGCATTCTCAATCATTTTCAGACTCCCTAGTGTCTGATGAAATTAGTTCATTCAACCGAGATATAAATGAAGTACATGCTGAGCGACAAGCTCAATTGTCCGATTCTCAATCAGGAATCTCCTTCACATCAGATGATCAAAGTTCACTCAAAAGGGATAGAAATGAAGAATATAGCAAACGGCAAGCTCAGTTTTCAGATTTTCAATATATCGGAAAATCTTCCGCATCAGATATGAATAGTTCTTTTGACAAAGACATTCCTTGTTTCTCTTGCTCTGATTCTTTAAGCACTGTGGGTGAAAATATAACATCAGAACCAGTGTCACTTAAATCTAACAAGTATAATAGGTCTGAGATTGAAGATACATCATCAAACCAGCTTACTCAAATTTTTGAGGCACAAAAAACAGATCGGGGTAAGTTTCTCTTGCATGGTGGTACACGTGATCAGGAAAAAGTGGTTTCTGGTACGGGAGATGAGTCGTCTGGTTCATATCTGATAAATTCAGGACGTAAGTCGCTATATTCAGATCTTGCATCCGCTTCAATGATGAAAATATCTAACAGGGATCAATCGAAGGAAACACCGACTGGCCTCATTGAGCATCAGTTAAGATTAGCAGATGAGGGCACAAGGCACCACGCTGAATCTATAGATGCCATTCCTGACGCTACAGTATCTTCTGAAAAAGGTCTTTTGAACGAGTCTGCTGATGGTGACCGAACTGTCAATGGTAATGCTATATTAAATATTTCAAATGATTTAAAATTAGTTTCTGACAATGAGCGCAGTGGATGTTCCAAGATCAAAGGATTGCAAGCAGAATCTCCGAGCCAAAACTGTTCTGACATTTTGGTTTGTCGGGAGATTGGTACAGATGAACATTCAATTTGCTCATCCACGGAATTAGACATGCATTCTTTAAGTACTACCCTCATGCTGGATGTCCAACCTTTAAAACCTGCAGACTGTACTGAGTCAACACATCTCAACTCACAAGATGAATCAGACTCAGTGGGAGTTGAAGCTGAATGTTATGATCAGCAATCATATTTTGGGGAGCTACCAGAAATGGAGCATAGTGATGAATTGAGTGGATCCACTTGTAGAGTGGATGCAGATGAAGATGACAATCTTCATAAAGGTTCATCTTCTGGGGTCCATGGTGGGCAGGATTATCATGTCACAGATGATGTGGCTTATACAGAACTTCAGCCAGAAGATCAATCAGTATCTGTTGATGCTGCTGAAAATGATGCGAATATTGCTTCTTATCCCGCTTCCAGTATGATCTCTTCTGCATCAAGAAATCTTTCAAATTTACAAGAACCAATACCTGGCACATGTTCCCATGAGACAAAAATGGAATCTAATCAGGTAGAACAGATCAAGATTGCTGTTGACTCGAATGCAGAAAATAGGGAGAATGAACAGGAACCATCTTCAGATTCGAATATGGTATCTACGTCAATGACGAGTTCTACAAGTTTTGAGGAATCTCATTTCTCTTTTGCTGACCCTCAAGAGAAACAGAGGGAAATTAGCGAGGCAGTCGATAGAGAATCCTTGAGAAAACTGGAGAAACAGGGGGGTGTGCATCAACTAAATGCTGCTTGTGCCAACGTAGAACTGAGCCTAAACAGATCGGTGCCCTGTGATAATTCAGAAATATGTGAAAGTATTAAAGGTTCGCTTCCTAAGGAGCAAACTGAACACAGTTCCGTCAAGGATAAGATTCTCAAGTTTTCAAAGCTAGATTCTCAGGAACCAAAATCCATACCCCTTTTGCGGAGTAAACGTTTACGGAATGGCCAAGATGGTTTGGCATCTTCTTTTTTTAACCAGCTGGAGTCTGGAAATCGTTTGAAGAAGTCTTCGCAATTACAAGATGGTCAAGGGGATGCAGGATTTCTACCTAGCTGTGCAGAAATTTCTTCCTCAAACAAACATCAACCTGAACAGGTGCAAATATCAGAACACTTGGAAAAGGAAAGAAACTCTAGTGCTTCCTCTACATCTGTTTCTGAAATCCATCTAGGTCAATCTTCGTCATTTGAATCATTTTCAATATCAGTAAGCCAGAAGGTTAACTCCACAAAACATGTCATGAACGAGCCTCTTTCTCCTCTTCAGGCCTCCTTATCCGAGGCACCTAAAATCAATTTTGGGGAGATGCCACCCATGCCCCCGCTCCCACCTATGCAATGGAGAACAGGTAAGGTTCAACCTTTTTCCCTCGCTTCAAATAGAGAAGTCTCATTCCAACCAATACAGTCGATTAAAAGTGGAGAGCAGGCTCAATATAGTTTACCAATTTCCGAGAGAGAAGCTTTGCAGTTTCAGAATCCTGTTATATCTGTCATGGCTGTGGAAGGTGAAAAGCTCCAGAATACCTCAGGATTTTTGGTGGGTGGGCATCCTGTTGCAATTTCTATGCAACTACCAATCATGCTTAATGAAGTAAACGGCAAATATAATTACCTGGTTTTGGAGAGAAGCCAGACCCACAACCCATTCCTAACATCATCTGTGCCTGTGGTACCTGCCGGCAAGCCTGCCGAAGGTTACATTGGTGCCTCAGAGGGAGAAATGGTACAAAATTCAAACACAAGCTCACCAATTCCACCTGTTGAACGTGCCATTTCTGAACAAGATTCCATCTCTCCAGAGGAACTGTCTCAACCACCAAGTCAACCTAGTTTAAAAGTTAAAACACTTCAGCGGTCTGCAGATAATCTGGAAGGGAAGCAAGGAGATCCTTCTAATTCACCAATGTCACCACCAGGCATGGAAAATGTGCAGCCTATTCACAACCTGCTGCCTTCGGAAGGGAAGCAAGGAGATCCTTCTGATTCACCAATGTCACCCCCAGTCGCGGAAAATGTGCTGCCTGATCACAATCTGCCGCCTTCGGAAGGGAAGCAAGGAGACGATTCTAATTCACCCAGGTCACCACCAGGCATGGAGAATATGCACCCCGATCACAACCTGCTGCGTTCAGGGAATGAAATGGCTTCGACATTGGATAAGTCCGCTCTAGCATCAGATTTTGAGAGGGAAAGACTAAATGGGAAGCCAAACGACAAGCTTCCTCGTCCACGGAGTCCCGTGATTGATGCAGTTGCTGCTCTTGACAAAAGCAAGGTAAGTGTAGTTGTATATTTACCACAGACGATTAGAATGTACTCTTCATGAAGTCTTACTCATTGCATAAGACTTCGCCTTGGAAACTCTGCAGCTGAGGAAAGTTGCTGAACGTGGGCCTCCGAAAGTACCAAAGATAGAAGAAAGAGATTCATTTCTAGAGCAGATAAGAACAAAGGTTAGAGCTTGTAATCTTTCTCTGTTCTTTATAAGTTGTTGTGTGTTTATTTCTGTTGAAAGTAATCTTGTACTTACGGGGTAAAGAAACTTATGGTTCTCTCAGTCTTTCAACTTGAGGCCCGCTGCAACAAGACGAAACCGCTATCACTATCAGGGGCCAAGAACAAACTTAAAGGTCGCCGCCATCTTGGAAAAAGCAAATGCAATTCGCCAGGTCTCTCATTCTGTCCCTCTGTTTAATTAGCTACTTTGAATACAGTTCTCTTGTCCGTCTCTTATTGTCTATTCACATGATGGTCATTGTACAGGCTCTGGCCGGGAGTGATGAAGATGACGAAAAGGATGGTTGGAGTGATTCTTAAATCTTCAAGGGGTGCTGATTTATATCTTACTACCGTGGTTTCCACCTTGAGTCGGACGTGCACAATTTCTCCCCTCTTGTGAATGAGAAATCTCTATGAAGTATAAGATTACAAGTTCATGTATGATACTGCGCACTCCATATGGCTCCCCTTTTATCTGTTCACACCCAGATGCTTGCAAGGCATAGGCATGCAGCTTAGCAAGCATCCCTGATTCTTTTCAGTGGTGATGCCTTTCTGCCCCAGAAGATTCAGGGTCCAGGCTCAGAGTGGAAGTGCTTTACCTTTATTCCCGTTTTTTCTTTGATATATAAATATTGTATATTTGTGGCATGGGTGGCCTTTTTTAACCATATAGTTTTATTTATAGCGAACGATGTGCATGAAATTTTGTAATCCTGTGATGCATCCTTTTTTAAATTATTTGTACAATTGCAGCTCATTAATCATGTTTGTATATAGTGTAATTACATATTTAAGTTGAAAAAAAAAAATCATTCGAGATGTACATGTTGTGTGTGTTTGTGCATAAAGAAACTTGCCCCGGCAGATAGAGAGGTTGGGGATTTATCAGTGTGAATGGCAATCCCTCCAGCCCAAACATTGATGCAAAGTCTAATACTCTAATTTACTCTTCTGATTCTATTTATAAGTAATTTTTAGTATATTTTATACAGACTAAGGAAAACTTTAAACTTCATTAACTCCCATTTAAAATTCAACAATTTTCTAACTTTATTCCTATTTAATATATATTATATCTCATTTAAATAAAATCAGCACAATAACAAATGAAGAATAAAATTTTATATCTATATAAAAAATTTCTCTCAGTATTTTATAAATAAGACTAAAATTTATCTTCTGTCTCTACCTTATAAATAGAACCAGAAGAGTAAGGTTTAAGGCACTCCAATCAAAATATCAGGTGACACAGGCCTAGTCTAGCTGGATTTTGGCAACATTCACACCCAATTCAAGTCGTGCCTCGTTAATTGTTGGTGCTTGGAATCTTTTTCATTACAAATAAAAAGCCAGGAAAGACACCATAATGGATCTTGTTAATAAAATACTCCTCCGGTCCTTAATATAGGACCCAATTCTTAAGTTAGTTTTGGTCTTAAATATAAGACTCATTTTTCATATTTATCAATTTTCTCTTAATTACCCTTATGAATACTCCTTCAAATATAATCAAGTAGAAGAGGGAGAGGAGGTATTATAAAAGATGTTTATGGTGTTTTAGGAAAAATGTGTCACTTTTCTTATAATTAACTAACTTACCTAACTTCCTTAATCTAATCAAATTATTTAAATGGGTTTTATATTAAGGACCAGAGGAGTATAATACATCACAAGTTTTATGACTTAGTGTTTGGGAAATATTTTCATGTCATCTAAAAATTACATACATTCATAGTCTTGGTTACACTAGAGTTTGTAATTTGCAAACTATTTAAGTATTCATAAATTTTATATCATTATATGTGCACCAAATCTAAAAGTAAAATTGGGTGGTTTTGCTGTGAATTCGATTTTTAAAAACAAATTAAATATTCTTTTTGAATTATTTTTGTACCGTCCTGTCAAACGACGTCGTAAGGACTGTTTAAGTGACCGCTGCACGGGGAAACAACGTCACTGGACAAACAACAGCTTCCTTGCCTTTGCTTGCTCGGTCTCTCTCTACCGAAAGCTGCTTCGCGCTCTTGCAGTTCTACAACCTTCTTAATTTTCAGTTGGCCCAAAGACAGAAAAAACCCTTTCTTAGTTTAATTCTCATCCCACTGGACGCCGCCTTTGCCTCATTCTGAAGATGAAATTGTCTCCACAAAATTCAAACATGATCCTCAGGTAGCATCGGCAAAAGAAAGCTCAAGGGAAAGGTCAGGAAATCCAAATTCAATTTTCGCCTGTCTCTATTTCTTTCTCTTTTTAATTTGGGAGTTACCCATAATTTCCTCGAACTACTTCTGGGAAATTCATCTTTTTCATCTTTTAGCTCTGCCACTCCGAAACCCCACTTTTCAGTGGTTCGATATACCGAACCCGAAAACCCCACATCCGGAAATATAAGTTGAAGGATGGAGAGCAGTACGGAGAAAGAGGCAAATAGTCGAGTTCCACTTTCGGATGTGGTAGCGGATTGTGTTAAGCGGTGGTTTAGGGACACGCTTAAGGAGGCCAAAGCGGGTGACATCAACATGCAAGTGTTGGTTGGTCAGATGTATTGCAGCGGTTATGGAGTTCCTAGAGATGCCCAGAAGGTGGCTTGTTTCTTCTTGCTCTGTTTTAGTATTCTGAATTAACTTTCCGTAAATTCCTATTCAGGTGGATTCAGTGTTTTCGGTTTGATTCTGGTGTTTTAAGGTTTCCAGCGATGCCTGTCTAGAAGTTGGTTTGTTTCTCGGTGTTCTGTTTTAGTTCTGAATGAACGGCACTGCTCCTTAACATAATGAGTCCTGATCTTATCTTTGATACAACTGTACCCTCAAATTGCTTTAGACAATAGCATATCTGGTTCCGTTGCAGTTTTGGTAGCATATCATGCTACATGTCTGTGTGTATATCAGTATTTCAATGGAGTGTACTTTCCTTGCATGCATATTCTGGAGAATTAGGTCACGTTGGTTTGACTTTGTTGTTCTGTGCTTCTTTCAGAAGTTGGTGTTACTTTGGTTTGCTGAGAAAACTAGAATAAGAGTAATGATTGAGATGTTTGCAATTTTGTCATGGATAGAGAAATATAACATGTTTATTTTCCGTTCTAAATAGAAAAGCCTATCTGTTCATTTTTGTCCTTCATGCAGTACGTGGGATCCTTATTAGTGGGGTGGATGTTTTTGGCAATAAAGAACAGATATTATTCTTTCTCCCGTTCTAATAGAGGGATGTACACATGTCTATTGTAATAAAGGGGTAAAGTTAGTTAGGTTAGTTGGGATAGTAAGGAGTTAGGTAGTTAATAGTTACAATCTATGTACAAAGTGTACATAAATAAAGGATAGAGATTGATTTTTGCCCCAATTATAAAATTTGTCTTTACATCTTTCGCAATTTTCCTGTTTATAACTCCACCCAAAGCGCATGAAATTAAAATATCACATTCATAAACATACAGTTCTGTAGGGCATAAATCCTTTCCGTCAGGAAATCCTTCAAATTGTGGGTTTTTTCCCTTTATGTTTCAGCAGTTCTAGAATATCAATTTCATTTAAATTCTTAATAGCACTAGTAATATCATGAATGCAAGGATCTTAACTCTTTTATAAAAGAACCTTGCTATCCACAAGCCCACATTACCAAAAACTTGGATAATAAATGTCAAATTCTATGGGGACTTCCCATCTTCTGCAAGCAGTGCTTCAGTTGCGATATCAACTGGGTGCGGAGTTGTTATGACAATTGAAACATTGCTTGCAGAACATGGGAGGTCACTAAAAGGTTTGGCATTTCTTATCCAGAGTTTTGGTATTGTGTAGCAATGCTCCTTTATGAAAGAGGTGGTAAGATCCTTGCAGTAATGATATCACCAGTACTGCTAAGAACCCAAATGAAATCAATACCCTAGAATTGCTAAAGCATAAGAAAAACCACAGTTCAAAGGACTTACCCCTGGCAGAGATGATTTGGACTGTTAGAAATGCTTATTCATGGATGTAATGTTCTAATTCCATGCACTTTGGGTGGAGCTATAAATAGAAAAATTGCTAAAGGTATGAAAGAAGGAAAGTTGGTAATTGATGCAGCAATTAATCCCTACGCCTTATTTATTTACATTTAAGGTACATAGATCGTAACTATTAATGGCGTAACTCCTCACTATCTCCACTAACGTAAAACTCTACCCTCTTATTGCAGTTGCATATTAATTTAGTTTTGAATAACAATATATACAATCCAACCACATGTGAAAGTAATCAATAAAAAATTCTGTTTCTCTGCTATGTTGATGCCAGATATTTTTTTTGGTTAGATTGAAACTCATTGATTTGAGGACCAATTTGATTGTATTAATCTATTCAAAAGTAATTATGCTAATGCATCAGAGTAGTTTTTAGCATAATGGGATAGATTTTACAGATCATTTAAAGATGTAGATGCATATAAAGAGTAATGGGGTAATTTTGGATTATAAAAGAATAACAGATGGAAGTTGTTAATCGGCTTGTTTGTGGGTGCTATTTATTTTCAAAGGCTGATCTTATTGGTTGGGCATGAAGGGACGAATTTGGCTTACCAAGGCATCAAGGACTAGGACTTCAGTTTGGAAAGTTGGCGACAAGCGCCCAGGTGAACCTCCCTTCCTTGTTATCTCTGTCAGCCACATTGGCAATATCTGTTTGCTAAAATTAGTTTTGCTATTGCGTGATGCATCTGTGTTAGGTTATAATGCGAGTGACTCTGATTCCGATGAATTAAAGGAAGGTTCTTAAGAAGACTTAATTTGCCTCCGTGCTCTAAAAAGGTGAGTTTATCCCACTCTCTCGTGGCTGTCCTACCACTTGCTTTATTTGTGCCATGTTGTGTATGAAAACTTATAAAGATTGATATATTTCTTCCTTCCTTATTTAATTATGTTGGTTTGGTAGAGTGCCTTATTGAACTCAACTGTAATGCTATCATCATCAAGCCGGGGCTTCAAAGGACATATTCCTTCCTACTTAGTTGTATGTGTTTTGAGTCTGGTTTTATGAGAATTCAATTTTAATTCAGATTGGGGAACCTAATTGTCAAGTTTTAAATCTGATAAAGAATCTCCAGTTTTTATTTGTCCTATATGTGTTACACTGTTATCCTGCACAAAAATTAAATTTGTAGTTCTTTATGGTCCTCTTCGGTTGGACTTCAATTATTTTAACAGCAATTTGAGTTGTCAAACTTAAATGTAATATGCTTAACTCATTGTATAATCCGCACTCCTTAAACCCTTTTTTAAAAAAGAAATAATAAAATGTTAGAAAGGCTAGATATTCTTTAGGTTTTAATATTGCTGGGAAGGATACATGTTTCTACTTTTAGACTTGTTTGCTTAGTGGAATATGTATATAATAATAGATCTAGTTTCTTTCACTGAAACTATAATGATATACGATTATGATATCAATAGGCCTTTCACTTTGTCACCCGATGTAAGGGAAAAGAAATACTTATCAAGATGTTGTGAATGTGTCCTATATTATTCTTAAATTGACATATCAGATTGATGGGGTTTATCTTCTTTGTCTTAAGATCCAGAAATTTATTAGCTGTAACTAGGAATATCAGTTCCCGCTGAGTTAATTCCCTAAGATTTCATGCTTGGAAAGATGAGATGTAATTAAGATTGTCAAGATTCTCAGATCTTTTTTCAATCCCTTTGAATGCTATTTTCTGTTTTCAGCATTCTTTATATTGATGATGGTTATAAGAGGTACAAGTGCTAGTAACATCTATTTGATTGATGACATCAAAGACCAGGGGCATTAGCGATAGTTGATTTAATCAATTTATTTGCCTTTTGTCCATTTCTGGATTCATTCTCCATTAAACCTTGTTCACATTGTGACTTGGCATTGTAAGCTTGGAAGTTGATTTGCTTTTATTTGAGTTGAAATTTCTTGGTCATTGAGGAGGTTGTAAGGTTTTGGGTTGGATCATTAGGGAAGGGAAGAATGCAAGACCATGAGCATAGAGAAAGATTATTTTCTTAGGTTCTGTGGATAATTTTTGTGCTGATATGTGATGCTTCAATTCATAACAGACCTACCATCTTCGTTAAGTTGTGACATTATTTGTTTTCAGGAGATCGAACTGGCTTCCTGAAATATAACTTGTTTCTCAGAAATAGGCCAGATGTAGTGTTTGATATTTTATAACTCAGCATTATATTACCTCCAATTTTTAATATAAAAGCTAGTTGACTAATCTGAGTTTATTTAGAAAATTAATTATGTTAGTTATTTGTAATAAATATGTGTTGTCTTTCTTAAAATTTCTTTGTCAATCAAATATATTGGCTAAAACTGTCATTATTGCAAGGACTATCTTGGAGGGGAAGAAAGATAAATATGAGAGATAAAGTAAATTTAAGTCTTATATATAGGATCAAAATACAAGTCGAATGAGTTCTTATATGAAGGACCAGAGGTAATATTAACATTTGACTAAATCGTTAAAGGAAGTTTCCTCACATATTTGAGTTTAGACGGCAAATGTGCATGTGCTAGAAATCCTCTCTCAATTCTTCTTTCAGGTTTTTAATTTTTTTCGCGTACTGCCCTTTCCAAAAGATTAATTTTTTTTTTTTTTTCTGTCTTGCTTTTCAGGTGTGCTTGGTGTGACTCTGCCGCCATGGAAGATGTTCCTGTAACTTGGTGTTTGACTTCTAATTGTTTTTTTTCTGAGTTGTGCATGATTTCCTCCTAAATGTTCTTTTATGGCGAAAGAAGAAAGAACGGATCTTACGTGAAGATGTTTGCTAATTGATTTTTTCAACAAACGTATGATTGATGGATATTCCTAACAACTTAAATTCTCTTTATTAACATTTCAGGCAGATTCATCGGTTTTGATTGAACAATCTAACATTATGAAAACTTCTCAGGTAGATGTAATCTATAAAAAAGTTCACGGTAGCATATGATGTTCCACTGTGAAGTGAATTTAGGAGGTATTGCAAGTTCAATTGGGACCCAATGGAAGATCCACCAAAGTGTCAGTTTCTTGGCAGTCCTTTTGTTTTTTTTTAGTTGTGTGAACAATCTCATATTTGCACATCAACACCAAAAAATAACTTATCCAACTCACATGAAATGTTTGAAAAAAATTCGGCGGCCATAGCAAATGTTTCCACCAAATGTTTATCATTCAGCGTGAAACTTCGTCTTATACTTCATTACGAACTAGTTCATTTTAAATGATATTGAAAAGCGAGAGTTGTGTTTGGTAAGACATAGAAGACCATTTTTGGAGAAATGATGAGGGGGTTTATCAGACAAGTGTGCGTTTTAATTTTGTTTGGCTGTATCTTTTTGTGAGATAATTAAACATTATCTTCACTCAATAATAAAAATTATTATGAAAAGTAACTCGGAAGAATTTCATTAAAAAAAAAAGCTTAAAATTACTTAAATTTTGAATAAAAATTGTAAAAAGAAAATATTGCGTTGTTATTTGCAAAATTCAATAACGTTATTAAGAATTTAAAATATTGTTAACAAATTTAATTTAGGGTTTCATAATCTTATGGCCCGTTTGGTTCATGGGATCAATGGGTATGTAATGGAATGTAATAATTGAGAATGTAATGTAATGTAATGATAATTACAGTAAAGTTGTTTGATACAATATTAAAAATGATAAAATTAAATTTATTATTTATATTTAATTAAATACAAATAAAATCAAAATTACAAAAAAGCCCTTACACAAATAAAATTTTTCTTTGATTTACTGCTTCCTTCGTCTTGCTCGTCTACTGGCACAATACTAACTCATCATTGTTGGCCTTCATTCATCTTCATCCTTTCTCTTCCAGAACGATCATTCCTCACCCCACATGTTCTTTTCATTCCAGGTGCGTCACATGAGTAGAATCACCACTCCCACAAGTTAGAAACAAAAACCATCCCCCTTCCAAAAAAATCCTCACCCCTGACTTCTTTCACGTCCAAGTGCATCGTCCCTCCCTCTCCTATTAGCTTCATTGTTAGATGATTAAAGTCTCACCAACCTTCCTCACTGCCAATATTTCTTGCACAAGATTAGATCTACGTTCACCATTGGACGTCTAGATTCTCATCACGACTACACCTAATGCTCTGTTATGCTTTTGCCTTTTGTTCTAACCCTACCTCCATCCCTCTCTTCTACTTCCACCATAGCCCATGATTCTTGGCAATGAGGATTTCCTCCTCTGCCTCATCTTCATCATCTCAGGTGAAAATTATTCCAGTCGCATTTTGATTGCTTGTATCTTTGTTTTCATATTTTTGTTTTAACTTTTTGTTAGCATTGGTTCATTTTTCATTTTCATCCTCATGATGACGAAGTGAATAGGGAAGATGAAGTTGTTCGCTTGATGAAGGGGTGTCCTCAACATAGGGAAGGCCACTGGTAGAGGAGGGTTGGTAGTGGTCAACAAAGATGATGAAGAAGGCAAGGGCAAATATTGTCTTTTTTGGATTACAACATGTTGTAATCCCCATTCTTTACTATTATGAATGTAATCTCTATTACTTTATATGAAGTAATAATGATGCATCTTCTAATCCTCTTTACTACCTAAATGTGCCAACCAAGTGCTTGAAAGAGGCTATTGCATCAGGACTATAGGGAATGCTAATGCAATGCATCGAACCAAACAGGCACTTAAACTTTTGCCTTCCTTTGCATTTGAAGGTTTGGGATCAGTTGCATTTGAAGATGTGGGATCAAATTATGAAGATGACCCGCATAGAATGTCCAAAAAGAGAATTACAGTTAGGTCCCAAAAAAAAATTACAAAACAAATTTTAAAAATTATCATTTTTTATTTTAAAACTTTTCATTACATATTGTTTAGGTTGTTATTGAAATTTTTTAAAAATTATTTTTTTAGAGACCTTATTGTAATTTTCCCTTATCTAAAAACATCATGTCACCAAGTCACTATGTAATTAACTACTACTATTTCTAGTCCTTAATATAAGAATTTTTTGGGAATTAGATTGGCTTTAAATATATAAACTTAATCTACTTTATTTATCAAATTTATAATTTATTCTCTAAAATATTTTTGTCGATTATATTTATTAAATAGATTTTCAACTAAGGGTAGTCATGATTAAAAAATACTTTAAATTATTAAAAAGATATTTTTAAAAAATTAATTCATATTTATTACAAATGACTCATAATTAAATTATTTAAGTAGTTTTTATATTAAATATAGAAAATAATAATAAATAATGATTGGCCTAAGGCTGCTAAGGAACACTAGCGACTAGAGGCTACCCAAGAACATTAATTTAGTAATGATTGTGTAGTGTTTCTTATATTTTTTTATTTTAAAATGATAGAGCAACAAATAGATCCAATTAGAAAGTTGACGTGAATGAAATAAAACAAGCGAGAAGTTTCTCGGCGCAATTAGAGGACTCTCCTTGGTCATAAATCATAATCAAATCCAACCCATCTAAATTATATTATATATTATAGAGGCCAGTAGAACTCAAAAGAACCTTGGTGTTGACGTCAACAACAAAGAAACAAATATTTTGTTAAAGAAAGTTTTTGTTTTTTTGCCTTTTGGAGTGCTCTGTTTGCCGCATCATACATTAATAACTGCTAAACCATAATTTGTGAAGTACAGGAATTAACTTTGCAAACGGTAGAAACAGTAGGGACAGGTTTGAATTTTTCAGAATATAAGGACATTTTTTTTTACAAGAGAATTGTAAATTATTCGAACTAAATTAATTTATTTTCTATGTTTGTGTGTATATATAGATAAGGAGGAGGGCTTCCCCAATCTCACCAACGCTCACACTCCATCTTCTTCTAGAGTCATTTTTTGGGAATGAAATGGAGGGATACACACAGGAAGAGAGAGAAACAGAAGCAGCAATTTATCCATCCGAATCAAAATGCTTCATGCTAAAGGAGGGTCAGTGGTTCTCTAGTCTTCTTTATGTCCCAATGATGATGATCAAATTTGATATGAGAATTACATGTAAAGTAGGAGTTGAATCCTTACCGTGATGATGTTCACTTGTTTTTGAGCTTTCCCGTCTGCGTTCGCTTTCAGAGACAATTAAACAATTAAACACTCCTATCTGACGTTTACGTGGTTGAGTTTGACTCAAATTCGGATCCATTTGATAAAATAACAGTACACAGACTCGCTCCTTTCTTTATTCTTTCTCCTCGCTAATAGACAATTTGACACTTGGATTTCGACTGCCAGTTAGCCATGTGTTATTATCAGCATCGTCATGATCGTTATTATTATTATTATTATTATTTTCTGTGTCATCAAAATTTTTTTTCCCCAAACTGCATGATTCTTCCCTGCATCATGCTAGAAATTGAAACCGTATATTTCTCTGAACACAGTGAAGATTAAGAAAAGCTTGGAATCGGAAGAAACTGAAATGGAAGAGAACGTAGAGCCACTGATTTCGCAAGAGCAGGGACACCCATCTTCTATTATCACTAATTTATACGTTGGCCACTTTTTAGCCCGATGGGGTGCCAGGTTCTTCTCAAGTCTCTACCTTTTTGTTGCTTTCTTCTAGGTTGTGCATTGATTTAATTACCCTTTTTGATGTGTCCTGGATCTTGGCTTTCATATGCATAGAAGTTTCATTTTTTTTTTCTAAGAAAAAATCTTTTCTCAAGATTTGTCTCTTCTTCTTTTATCCAAAAAGAAAGATTGAAACCTTGGTCAAAAGTTGTTTTTTGTCTTCTTTTCAAATTATTTTCATGGGGGAACGCGTCCTGCCCACTTCTGTTTTCTGGTATTAGACTGTCTTCAACTTTAGCACGAATTTGAATATCTTTTACTCTTAGGATTTTATGCGGCTAGGCCTTTTCTTTTAAAGTATTTTCATTGCACCATTCCCAAGAGGAACAAATTCAAATAAATGCTGGAGAAATCAGGAGTTTGTGAGTGGAACAAGATAGCTCAAGTCAAAATAAAGAGTCTTGGACGTACAGGAACTATAGCATATCAGTGAAGTAGTTACCGTTTTTCTTCTTTTAACTTCCTCTGTTTTTTACTTTTGGTATTGATAGAGTATTTCTATGCGCAGAATGTGGGAGTTTTCTGTTGGTTTATACATGATCAGTATATGGCCAGACTCGTTACTTTTCGCAGCACTATATGGTGCCATTGAATCTGCTTCCACTGCATTTTTTGGCCCCCTTGTAGGGAGATTGGTGGATAAATTGACATATGTGCAGGTGAGCTTAGCAATCTTGGAAGTGAATAACGTTCTGATTTAAATCATACATAAAGGTGTGTGACACAATTCATATTAGTTTTTATTTTGAAAGTTATCAATGAAAAGACTGATATGGCAACTTATTTATAAATCTCCATATATTCCATATAGGAGAATAAAGGTTACTCTGACAGAAAATCAGGGAACTTTTCATTGAAGATAATAGGATTAAGGTGCATCCAGCACCCTAAAGTATTTTGTGGTGCATCCAGTATCCCAGATTATTTTTTAAGTGCATCCAGTACCCAGAAATATTTTTCATTTCCTTGGTGCTGGATGCACCAAAAATTAATTTTGAGTGTTGGGTACACCACAAAATACCTTTCCAGCACCAAAGAAAATGCTTTGGGGTGCAAGATGCACCTTAACCCAGGATAATATGACAAATATGGGCTTGTTTTGCAGCCAATGACGGCCGAATTTGATGGTAAAGAATTTAACGCTTCTTAAATAGGCTTTCAAATGTGAGTCTTATAATTATAAATGAAAATATATATATATATTAGGAGAGCTTCCCCCAGTTGAAAATTATCCGAACTTAAATCTAGATTAGTCAATAGTATCATATGCTGAATCGTTTGTCCTTGTTTAAGTATATTTTTTATGCTTTTGCTTTTGAGCTCTCTAATAAGAACATAACCACTGGACACCACAGTCAAAAAATTTCCTTTGTCATTTTATTTTTAGCATCATAGATTTCAATGATTAGAATATTTTTGGATGCATTGACAAGAAATGCCAAAATTGTCCCAATCCCACCTGTAAAAAGTGAGATATAAACGAAATTTTGTGATGAAGTATATGTTTTACTTGACATTCTTCAGTCATTCCAGCTTTCCAGAAGTTTCCTTTAATCTTTTTTATTTGGATCATATGCGAATGAAATGAATGACGGGCTGGTAAGGTAACTCGCATTTTGCTGTTTCATTGGCAGGTTTTGCAGCTGTGGTTGGTGATGCAAAATATCTCTTTCATTATTGCTGGGATCAGTGTTGTTGCATTGCTTGTCTACCCCTCTTTAAGGTTCACTAATTTCCCAGTTTTCATTTTGCTGGCGGTGATAACTGACATCTGTGGTGCCATTGGTGTGCTTTCAACTCTTGCTGGCACCATCTTGATCGAGAGAGAATGGTAATACTATTGAAGCTTTTTCCTGAGGAAAGATTTGCTTAGAATGAAATCAACTAATTGTCTTTTTTCCCCCTAAATGTCAAATACGTGAAAGCATGTTACAGGTTGGTAGTTATATCAGAAGGCCAGCCGCCGGAATTGCTGACGCAGATGAATTCAGTTACAAGGCGCATTGATCTAACTTGCAAACTACTTGCCCCTGTGGTAACCGGGTTCATAATAAGCTTTGTATCACTAAAAGCATCTGCCATAACATTAGCACTCTGGAATACCATATCTGTTTGGGTGGAATATTGGCTTTTTACATCTGTGTATTGTGGGATTCCATCTTTAGGCCAAAGCAGTGCCAGGAGGATGGCAAGATTTTCACCGAGTGATCAGGAAAAGAGTGAACCTTATTCTTTTGAGGGCGACAGCTTGCTCTCTCATTCCGGTGAGACCTCAAATTTGAAAGAAAGCAAGAGGAAGAAAATTGTTGACTGGATTTTGGAGATCCCATATGTTTCTGTGTGGAAAGTGTACTTGCAGCAAGAAGTTGTCCTCCCTGGAATAGCTCTGGCTTTGCTATTTTTCACTGTGCTCAGGTTACAGCTTACAAACTGCATAATATTCGCGTGTGGCTGAGTTTTGTATTTTGAACCCTTCAGAAGTTTGTACAGTACAATTTTATGTGATGTGTCACGGGTAGTAGTGATAATTACACAACACTACTCAGAACTGTCCAAGTGGCTGTATCTGAGATTAAGCTCAGATTCAATGGCATGTGCAGTTGTGCACAAGGCACATCTAGTTTTCCACTTCACGAAGTATATCGTCTTGGCTTTGTCAGTCAATTTTACTATACAGTTATGAGAGAATCATTCAGAAGGTTTCGTTTCAATGCACCTTAAGGTGCTTGTATTTCTTTCCTATGAGTTGGGTCCGAAACCGCACTGATGAAGCTCCAACTGATTTTTTCAGTTTTGGGACTTTGATGACTGCTACATTGGAATGGGAAGGCATACCAGCATATGCTATTGGAATAGCACGAGGAGTCAGTGCTGTGATAGGAATAGCTGCAACAGTTTTGTATCCAGTTTTACAATCTCATATATCCACAATTAGAACTGGACTTTGGTCTATCTGGTCTCAGGTACAAACTCACAAATTGCTTTAAACATTTTTGTTTTTTTTTACTTGTCTTAGATCCTAGTATGGTGCTGATGTTCAATTCCTTTATCTACAAGACAAGAAGGAGAAACCTTTTTGAAGAGTCTGTCATCTATAAATCCTTAAAAAAAAAAAAATACACATACTGTTTTTATTAGTTAATGTGCTACTTCCTCTGTCCCCTTTTTATTAGAAATAATCTCTCACAGTGGTGTTCCTAGATATAAGAAACAAATCTTCCATCTAGAATTTAAACCCCTCTTTTCACTTTTATCGTCATTAAATATATGCTACTTATAATTTCCTTATGATAAATTCTTACTCATTGTCTCTCATGTACTCTCTTTACGAATAAGAATATAATTGGGAAAAAATATATATATCTTACACGTTTATTGTTTTTAACTAAATTCAACTAACATTTTGAATTACTTAATTTCGGTAGCAAATATCTATAAAAGCTGCATCTTACCATAAGTTTCTGGCTTATATGTCTTGTTTAAACGCAGTGGACTTGCCTGCTATCATGTGTTGCTTCAATTTGGATTCAAAATGGCGTCCTAGCAGCATATGTGCTAATGGGAGGAGTGGCTGTATCTAGGCTCGGCTTGTGGATGTTTGACTTATCCGTACTTCAGCAAATGCAGGCAGGAAAATAAAACCCCTATTTGTCACAACTTAGTTCCGTTGTTTCTTTGGACAAATAAAATTTCTTCCCTTTGTCTGATTCTTATATTTTCTCAACTAGGACCTTGTTCCTGAGTCCGATAGGTTGGTTGTTGGAGGCGTTCAGAGCTCACTTCAGTCTTCAATGGATTTATTGGCATATATTATGGGAATTGTAATATCCAATCCACAGGTAAAGTTCTTAGTACTAAAATGATGCCACTGGAATACACTCAAATGCATGGCCAGCCCATTTTATGTACTACCTCCAATCCTAATTATAAGAGTTAGTTGACTAATTTGAAGAGATTAAAGAAATAAGTTAAATTAGTTATTTGTAATAAATAGGTGTTGTCTTTCCTAAAATATCCTTATTAATCAAGTACATTAGCTAGAACTACTATTATTAAAAGGACTATCTTAGAAAAAAATGCATAAATATAAGAGACAAAGTAAATTGGAGTCTTATAATTAAGACTAAAATAACAGTCAAACGAGGTTTTATGTTCAAAATCAGAGGTAGTATTATATAAATGAAACTCACAGCTTAGAGCTTTTCTTGAGGTATCTGATATTTCACAGATGTGCTTATAATGTTATTTTATCTGTACATTTGGTTCAGGACTTCTGGAAGTTGATCGTATTATCGTTTCTGGCAGTTACAGTAGCTGCTTTCCTCTACTGCATCCACGTGTACCGTGTGCGTAAACACTTATTTCACTTTGAAAAATTTCTGGGTTTTAAATATTCTGTAAACGCAGCTTAAGTTTTGGGAAGAGGCATGTATGATATCTACTGGTCGAAGGTAACAATGCCCTGACGCCACTTTTGTGCTGTAAATAACATCTCTGTTCACTGAAGCATAGTTGAAGTTCTGAGATGGAAAAGGCATTGTCTTGTGTTTGATGCAGAGTACTAATTTTTAATATCACACTCGGCTGGTTAACTCGTCAAGTCAATCGAATTTGTGGTAACTCTCACTTCAGTTAACTCATAATTAGGCTTGTGTTACTAAGAACTCGATCAAACCAGAAAATGACTCAATCAAACTTACCGAGTTAGCGAGTCATAGTCGAGTTCGATGAGTTCTCCCATTGGCGGATAATGAATCCTACATATCTTACGCAGTTGTGAACTTGTGCTGTGGTGAAAGACCGATCTTTTGACAAATTTTCATAAACTAGGAATTAAGAGAAACAGTAATATTTAAATAAAATTAAGTCGTTAATTTGTCTAAGAAATCGTATGGGTCTCACCTCGAATCTAAATATCAAAATAAAACATGATAAATAATGGAGAAAAGGACAACAAAATCAGTACTCAACACAAGAAAAATCAGAATGCTTTTCTTTTTTCTTATTTTTTGAGCAAAATCAGAATGCTATTCAAGAGCCAAAATTTTAAAGTGATTTTACAGAATCTATACATCCGTTAAACTATTACTGTTCTTACGCACTAAATATAAAAGTTAGTTTGATGTTTGATTTAATTCTAAATATAAAACCTCAATTTATTTTATATTTTATATTTATCTATTTTTTCTAAAATACCACTCTGTTCCTTATTATAAGTCACTTGTATCCCAACTCCGCAAACTAAGAAATACATTAAATTAATCAGTTTTTTTCACATTTATCCTTATTAAAAGTTGAGAGAGAGAAGGAGGGAGGGAAGGATGTACTGTATAGGAAATGAAAAGTTGAAAGAGAGAGATGGAGAGGGAGAGGGACGTGTTTCGAGAAGTCATTATTTCAGACTTTAATTGATTAATTTTTATTAAATTAATAGGGATAAAATTGAAAAAAGATCATTAATTATACTACAAGTGACTTATATTTTGAAACAAACTTTTGGGGTACAAATAACATATAATAAGGAACATAGTGGTAATTATTGTAACAGTTATACGTATTAAATATTACATTAAATGGTAATTTTAATTAATACACATGCTTAGTAAGAGTATTCTAAGAAAGATAACATTCATTTATTACAAATAATTAATTTAACAAACTTTTTAATATACTTAAATTAGTAAATAAGCTTTTATATTGACGACTGAAGGAGGAGGTAATATTGGATTAGTTGTTGCTTGAAATCTATTTGTTTTTTGGTCATAACCTAAGACACATTATATTCTCTTCGAATTTAGCATCTCAAGCTTAACTAAACCTTAGAGGGGATATTTGGTGTTATTTGAGCTATAAAATTTGTTTGAACAAGGGAATGAAATCATAATATAAATGAATACCTTCTTCATGAAGCTTATTCATCTTTCTTAGTTGCAAAATTTCATGAAAAATACTTGAAAAAAATATATAAACGTATATTAAATGTCTTCAAATAAAATTACGCAGATGTTTTCAATAAAACAGGGCTAAAAACATATTTAAATTCAATATATAAATATCAAGAGGAGAGTTTGACAAATAAATAAAATAAAATACAAATAAATACATTGTTAAAAAGTAAAATAAATACTCTATCTCTAATAACTACACCGGCTTTCATTCACAATAATTTTTTTTATTGTCAGAAGCTGACAACAAATTATTCAAATATATATTCTAACCTTAGCCAGAGAATCTACTAATCCAGTTATCAATTACTCCTCCGGTCCTAATTATAAGACCCAATTGACTTATTTGAGGAGATTAATGAAGTAAGTTAAGTTGGTTATTTACAATAAATAAGTGTTGTCATTCCTAAAATATCCTTGCTAATTAAGTATATTGGTTAAAACTATCATTATTAGAAGGATTATCTTGGAAAAAAATGCATAAATATAATAGACAAAATGGATTAGGGTCTTATAATTAGGACCAAATAAAAAGTCAAATGGGGTCTTATAATAAGGACCGGAAGAGTATATAAATTTCATAAGCAATCGTTGGCCAAAAAAAAAAAAAATTATAAGCAATCAAATGGTGGGGGTGGCTTTATTTGGGTGAGTAAGAAAATGGAAGATTAGGTCATAACTAAGGTGCATTAGTACCTAACAAGTATTAATAATTAATTTAAGTTGGTCAAAAATTGTTGGCTTTGGCATCTAGAAAGAGAAAACCACATAAGCGTACATTACGGAAAGGTTTGTGTTAACCAAAGTGATTAATCACCCTTACCTAACAAAATGTCCACGTCACCGTTTCATTAATAAGCTAATTGTGCTTCATAACCTAAGCCAACACCTCCAAAGAAATGGTCAACGTCTAGTAGCTTTACAACGCAATGATATGAAAAGTCATTATATATGGAACGCAAATTCAATACCACTTATAAGTATATGATGATAACATTACACATAAGTCTGTTTTTTTTTTTGTTTAAATTTTTTGAATATCAATTGGGAAAATATATATTCAGCTACTTCTACCTTCCTAATTAATTATAAAACCCAGTTTGTCTAAACATATGAAAGTTCTTTTTTTTATTATTTAATTCCCGTCTATTTTGCCGTCTAATGTTACTCTCTCTGTTTCTGAATATAATACCCATTCAGTCTTTAATATAAGACTTAATTTGAGAGTTAATATTAGTTTTATATATAAGAACTATTTCACATGCTTATTAATTTTTTCTAAATTAAACCTATTGATATTTTCTTAACAATAATTAAGTAGAACAGGAAGAAAAAGAATCTAGGAAGATCTACATATCATAAAAATAAAATAAAAATATATTATATTTAGTCACGGAGGGAGTACATTTCTGTTTTTGCGACTTCAATTAGAGGCCATCGTTTATGAGGGGGTATTTTAGGAAAAATATTTTAGTTACCCTTAGAATTTTGTAACGAGCCTTATAATTAAGGACTCTACAACCCAAAAAAAAAAGTGTATTATAGTCAGAGACGGATAGATTGATTTATGATGTCAATCAGATTGAGCACATATTTAAAAATTTGTTAAAAACAGACTTTAATAACAAATGATAAATATACTGCAACCACGTGGTGAATAATTGAGTTGAAACAAAACAAAAAGATCTCAACACACTGGAGATCTCAACATACATGAGTATTCTTTTTTTTTTTTGGGTCTTAATATCAAAGTTAAGGGAATAATTTCATGAAAGAAGTATTAATTAATGCGTATTATCCTAAATATAAGTCACTTCTAACTAATACAAACATATACACATGTTAATTAAAACAATTAAAAATATTAAATTTATCATAAAATTCAAATTATTTTTAATACTACCTCTGGTCCTTAATATAAGATCTTGTTTGATTTTTATTTTGGTTCAAAATATAAAACTCAATCCACTTTGTCTCTCAAATTTATTCATTATATTCTAAGAAAGTCCTTCTAACAATGGTAGTTTTAGCCAATACACTTGATTAGTAAAGATATTTTAGGAAAGATAGTACCTGTTTATTACAGATAACTAACTTAACTTCTTTCCTTAATCTGCTCAAATTAATTAACTAACTCTTATAATTAGAACCGAAGGTAGTATCATCTTTATAAAATATATTAAACCCCAACATTATATTAATTTCTATTATCTTACTACTTGCACTGAAGACAGCCGTATATTGAAAAAATGTTTAATGCTCATTAAAACTAGTAAACGGCTTATAAAAATGATCAAGAATACCTCTTAGAAAGGAGGAATTCTTAGATACTCCCGGTGCACCACATCATATAAACACTGCCCAATAAAAATGCACCAACTCCATGAACGTCAGTCTACATGTCACCTGATGTGGCAATTTTTTTAATTAAGACTATTTTATCAAAAAAAAACTCTGTCACCCTCATACTCTTTCTCCCATTTTCCGAAAACTTCTGTCAAAATTTTCTCTTTCCACTTTATTATTATGCCCCGTCACTTGCCCATTTTTCATTTGACTCTCCTCTCTCTCCTTTTTCTATCTTCTCTTTCGTCACTCTTCGTTAGGTTTGTTCTATCTCTTCTCTCCTCATTCTTCCATCTCCCATTGTTGTATCTCTCTGTTCTTCCTTCCGCCATTGTTTGTTCTATTTTAACCAGAAATCAGGGTTTACCTATTTTACTTCTTTTTCACATCTTCCTTTCCCACTATTATATAGTAAAAGCTAATTTTTTCCCCACCCACCCTCTAGTGTCTTCGTGTTCTGCATTTCTATTAGTCGTTGCTTATGGTTTTTGCCTTCTGTTATGCTCATGACCTTCAAAGAGCATGTGAGCTAGTTTCCTTCATCTTCCATCTTTCAACACACTAAGCAGCAGCAAAATTGCGCTAGAGAGGCTTTAAAAATTTCTAATAGAAAATCTTAAAATTTCAACAAAAAGAACTAGATATCCACGGAAGTTGAAAAGAAAGAGAGGTATATATGACTGTATGAAATCATCTTGTGTTTGTTCCTACTTTCTGGATCACTCGCTACATTGCTCTTTTCAAAAGCACAGCGTTTTTTCACTGCTCATTTGCGACCCACTCCTCTGGTTTCTATGATCAATTGCTTAGAGAAATTTGTAGATTCGATTTTATCGCTCTTACCAAAATCACTGCCCAAAGCGCCACACCTTGCGTCCAGTGTTTTTCTGATGAAGAGTTTGGGGTTGTCATAAAACGCAACCTAGAAGGTAATGAAAGAGAAGAGGGGAGAGAAGGGCGGGAGAATCGGCTGAATAACGGGGGAGAGACGTGTGAGAATAAAGATGAGAGAGAAAAATTTAAAAGAAGTTCATTGAAAAATGGGAGAGAGAATACGCGTCGCAGAATTTTTTCATAAATTATCCTAAATTAAAAAATAGCCACATCAGGTGACATGTAGACTGACATTGATGGAGTTGGTGAATTTTTATTGGGCAGTGTTTATATGATGTGGTACACCGGGAGTATCTAAGAATTCCTCCTTAGAAAGCATTCTATAATAGGAATCAGATGGAGTATTATGTTATGCATAAAATATAATTTGTGTAATTACATTTTGACCACACAAGTAGGTAGCAAATTTCAGGAAAGCCCCCAAAATATTGGGGGGGGGGGGGGACAATATAATCCGTTAGTGATCAATTGTGGCATATGATGACACATGGTGTACTTCATTTTGATTCTTTGGTTTATTATCTTGTTCTAAAATTATACAAGTGTCTGATTCACGCTTTATATTCCAAGAGTCAGAGATCATTAATGTTTTAAAAAAAAATTAGTTGCCCAAAATAACATTTTGATTTACAAATAATAATTAAAAAAGATCACATAAATACTAAAATCAGCTATTTTGGTGTTTTGTGGTGAGGTGCGGGCGGTGTTCTTATCAAGTATGGAATTTAATGGTATAATATTACTCCTCCGGTCCTTATTATAAGATCCAATTTGATTTTTTATTTGGTCCTAATTATAAGACCCAATCCATTTTCTCTCTTATATTTATGCATTTTTTTTCAAGATAATCCTTCTAATAATGATAGTTTTAGCCAATATACTTAATTAGCAAGGATATTTTAGGAATAACAACACTTATTTATTATAAATAACCAACTTAACTTACTTCCTTAATCTCCTCAAATAAGTCAATTGGGTCTTATAATTAGGACCGGAGGAGTATTAAAAGATCATTAGATGTAAGAAAGAGCAAAGATAGTTATTAACTCCCTATAGCATGACCTAACATCAATAATTGACTTTCTTGTTGCTATTGTAGTTGCAAATTAGGAGACCATATTATAACTTAAATTAATGAAATTATAATACACAAATGAAATTTCAAACAAAATTATTACACCCAAGTTAAAGATAGAGGGGAAAAAAAAAACTAACGAAAAATTGTCGAGAGCTATTTTAGCTCTCCAACATTGCATATTATTATTTCACAAATGAGGGATATGGTTTATAATTATCTTAATATGCAATGTAGTTTTTTTTATATAAATTTTAAATTTTATAATACTCAGTCTGCTATGTTTTATAATATAAAATATTTTGTAAAAAATACTACTTCTTTCGATTTTCATATAAAATCTATTTAACTAATTTAATTAGATAAAAAAAGTTAGAATGTTAGTTAATTATAAAAAATATAACACTAAAATATCCTAATTCTCTTTCTTAACATCATCTTTTCCTCTCTTACTTGATTGTGGTTAAGAGAGTATCAATAGAAATAGTTTAAAAAATTAATAAATATGATAAATAGGATTTACATTTTAGACTAAGATTAACTCAACAATTATGTTTTACATTAAAAGGCAGAGGAGTGCGATATCAATAAATCTTACCTCAAAATACCCATTATAATTTAACGGGAAGAGAAAAAGTACAAGACGTTACTGTTAAATGAAGGGTATTTTTGAAAATTTATACTGCTATTTGGAAAAAAAAATTAGTGCTAAATTTTTAAAAGCATCTTATAAATTTTAAATTCTCTCTCTCTCACGTTGTTCATTCTTTACTCATAAGTTTTTTTTCCTTTATGAAAGAAAAGAAAAAAAAATACTTATAGTTTAATTTAGAATCTAAAGAAATGCATCATAAATAACACAAAGGTGTTAAATCCGTTTAGAAAATACTCCTTCAATTCTTAATATATGATCTAATTATTAAGTTAATTTTAGTTTTAAATATAAGACCTATTTTTTATGTTTATCAATTTTTTCTAAATTATCCCTATGAATATTCTTTCAATCATAATCAAGTAGATGAGAAAGAAAGGATATTAAGAAAGATACTTATAGTATTTTAAGAAAAATATATCATATTTTTTATAATTAACTAACTTACCTAACTTATTAATCTAATTAAATTAATTAAATAAATCTTATATTAAGAATAGAGGAGTAACATCTTAATACTATTTTACTCAAATAAAACAGCTTGGATCAATTTATGTAGAATAAAATGTGTGGAAATGAGATGGCGTTGACCATTGAGCCAGAGCCGCGCAAGAATTGGCTTCCTCACCTCGATGAGGCTGTACGAAAACCGTACTATTTTTATAGGATGATCTGGTCACTGCCTGCAAATTTAATGACCGTTCATACTTGTTGCCTGCAAATATGTTATATTTTTAAGAAATAATATAATATAATAAAAAATTGTTTCAAATAAACGGAAGTTTATCCGCAATTTTTTTCGCCATCAACAAAATAGTTAAGTTGTCTTAGCGATTCTTGTTGGCAGTAGAATCAATGTCATGTTACCAAAAAGTAATCTTCTAATCCTATTTACATGCCCAAAATTATTTTTTATTAATATAAGTAATCTCACCAAATTATTATATGAATCTAAGTTTATTTCTAATTTTTTCTTCAGTATAAACTTAGAGTTTTTTCAAGTTATTTAAAACCCTTTGACAAGGTGTTTTTTATGAGATTCAAACTTATTATTGACTTGATGGAATTTCTACCATTAGTTATCTTCTTCATGATTTGAGACTGTTTACTATTTCAATTAATAACTTTTTGGTTACTTGATTTCTAACTTATTATTTAGTATACTATTATTTTTTAAAAAATATATAGTTAATAGAAATAAAAAGATTAATATAATTTTTAGTCTTTTAAATTTGTTTTATTTTTATTTTGGCCGTTTAAATTCAAATTATAGGTTTTAGTTTTTGAAATTTCTTTTTATTTAAAATACTTGTTTCTATAATTCAATAAAAATTGAGATCATTTTGTCCCTTGAAAGACTAAAACTTATAGTTTCAAAACTTGAGAAGCCAAAAATCAAAATGAGAGTAAACTTGAGGAACCAGAAACTATATTAACTTGAAATAAAATTAGTAAATTTTACGATAAAGTTAATATGATTTAATATTTTCTTTATTTTGAAAAAACAGGTTGTAAGTATTTTATAAACAGAATTAAAAAAATATTTATTAAAGTCTTACCTATTAAATCATCATTTATTGACATTTTTTGCCAAGCTAGAGTAGGTCTCTTTCATATAAGTGGTCTTTAGATTTTATAACAATAGGAGTAGAAAAGTGGAAGATTTTATTAGTAAGGGCATTATGGGGTATGGGTCTTTGTCAAAATTGGCCGTCGTACAGGCCGCACTGTAATTTGTCCTTCCTCGCATAATCCTCCCCCACATATCGTCTCCCTTTTCTAACATAATAACGTAACTGTCACTCCTTTTCTTTATTCCCCAAAATGCCCCTATCCTTTTCCGTCCTTACCTGTCCTTCTTCTCCGTACGGAAGTCAATCTACTCTTAATGACTTAAATGCCCTCCCTTCCTCATTTTCTCATTTTCCCAGATTATTACATGGGCTCCCCAAGTTTATCCCCCTACATTGTGAATTTCAAGCTCAACACAATCTTAAAAACTAAATTTGATGTTACAATAATTATATGTTTAATCTGAGTAAAAAATGGGGAATTTTGGCACTGCTCTTGTAGAATTAGAACCACAGAGAAACTCCTGTGAAATTTTGGCAACGACACGAGGATACTAATGTCTTTTCAGATCAAGGGGAACACAGAGATCAACGTCTGAATTCTCCGCAAGACGGCGACGAGGGCATTTCAGTCTTCCAATTCCCTGATTGTCTCCGTCTTCCTTGCTAAAAACAAAAGTCTTCTTAAATAATCTCGGCCTCGCCCTTTTAACGACCAGATTCATCACTCATAAGGAACAATATCTCTTTCAATAATCCTTTGTTCTGTAATCTCACAGATCTTCGCTGAAGAGGAAGCAGGGCTGCATACACTCGCAGATATCTTCCTTGTTCTCCTCCTTTATAGCCATGAAGAAGCAAAAATCCCCCGCGACGCAGAACCCGTTTGATGTTCTCTCTGAGGAGCTCGTCTTCAGCATCCTCGACCACCTTGATTCTAACCCGCTTGACAAAAAATCATTTTCCCTGGTTTGTAAGTCTTTCTATTCCATCGAAGCTAAACACCGTCGAACCCTGAAACCCCTTCGCTCAGAACACCTCCCATCAGTTTTAAATCGATACCCTTTTGTAACCCATCTCAATCTTTCCCTTTGCCGTCGAGTCACCGATGGTTCCTTGGCGTTTGTGGCAGACGCTTACAAAGCCACGCTCCAACGGATTGATCTATCCCAGTCCAAGTTCTTCTCCAGTAATGGGTTGCTTAATTTAGCTATGAACTGTAAGAATCTGGTGGAGTTGGATTTATCGAATGCGACGGAGCTGAGAGACGCGGCGGCGTCTGCGGTGGCTCAGTTTTCGAACTTGGAGAAGTTGTGGGTGGGGAGGTGCAAGCTGATTACGGACATGGGAATTGGGTGTATTGCAGTCGGGTGTAAAAAGTTGAGGTTGATTTGCTTGAAGTGGTGTGTGGGTGTTGGCGATTTGGGGGTGGAGTTGATTGCTATCAAGTGTGAGGAACTTCGTAGTTTGGATCTCTCTTATTTACCTGTGAGCCCTCTCTCTATCTCTCTCTCTCTCTCTCTCTCTCTCTCTCTCTCTCTCTCTCTGTTTCAATTTTTTCTTATCTCTGCTTGTCTGCTCTTTCAATCTTTTGGATGAAACTTGAAGTTCAGTTGATCAAGTGCTGCAATTAAATTATGTTATATGTATATCTTTAATTAACGGAATAATCTTACATGTATTTGCTGTTATTCTGGAAGGCAATCCGGAGACAAGGATTTTGTAGAGGAAGCTTGTGCTTTGGTCAATGCTATGCGCAATTAGGGATTTCGATTTTTTTAATTTTACAGCTTGAATTATGTTTGAAAACGAGGTAAATAATTGAATGGAGGTTAATTTTTCTATTGAAATTATTGGCATCATTAGTGGCCGAATCTGTTGCACATGGAACGCTGAGTTAGCGGAAGTTTTTAATAGTTGGTGATTTTGAGCTAAATAGCAAGGTTTAATGAGCACAATGTTGGTAATTACAAGTGGTGCTCAGATTTTTGAACCAGCTCTGCTGGGAAAAGAAATTAAGAAACAAAAGGTCTGGTAAAAAGTTGTTTAGGTCATTTCCTTTTCTTTTTTTTTGATGATTTTGTTTAGTTCATTTCTGTTTTTCATCCAGAACAAATGAAGTGATGTTTATCAGGTCCCACTGTTACAAAGAAATTCAGAATTAATATTTCTATTTTGAATTTTTCATTCAATTTTGAGTTAGACAATGCTTGATTACATCTTGTTTATTAAAATATTTTTGCGGGGTCATCTGGTTGAGATAACTGATTTCGTATGTTTCTTGTGATGGACAGATCACAGATAAATGTCTGCCATCAATTTTTAAACTGCAATATCTTGAAGATTTGGTTCTTGAAGGATGCTTTGGCATTGATGATGACAACACTGATGTCTTCAAACAAGGTTGCAGAACATTAAAGGTATATGTGGAAGGTTAGCTTGGCACTTTTAGTTTGTTAAATTGTCTGAACGGTAAAGATAGCACGAAGATGTTGTTGTTCGGCTTGTAATTGGACAGGAAGTGCAGGATGCCAGCTTTGACCTACCAATAGTTCACCAATTTCTGTGGCATTAGGAGTGTGAAAGTGGAAAGAAGCTAATTTATTTTTCCCTTTTTCTGTTTTATCAAAAAAACAAAATGGTATAATGATTGCATTAATCTGTGTATGTTCTTTTATTATTATTATTATTATTATTTTTGGCTCAGTATGGCTTTTTTTAATATCCTGATGAACATGAGTTATCTAACATACTAACTAATGTTGCCTTATGCAGAAACTTGATATCTCTGGCTGTCAAAACATTACTCACATCGGTCTGTCTGCATTAATAAGCAGTTCTGGATGTCTTGAACAACTTAATTTAGCGGATGGGTCTCCTGTAATCTTCTGCTTCCTTTATAATTTTCAACACTTCAGGTTTTGAGATTTCGTTTTCTTTTTGGTCTTTGGTCCAGGGGATTCCAGCTGTAGCTAATTGTTCAAAGTTGATGATCCAGGTGACTCTTGCTCTGGCTGATGGGTTGAACAAACTTTCAATGTTGCAGTCGATATATTAGATGGCTGCCTGGTTACCTCTCTGGATTATTAAGGCTGTTGGATATTCATGCTCGTCACTAAAGGAGCTGAGTTTAAGCAAATGCTTGGGTGTGACAGATGAAGCTCTCTCGTTTGTTGTTTCAAAACACAGAGATTTGAGAAAGCTTGATATCACATGCTGCCGCATGATAACTGACCTTTCCATTGCAAGCATTGCAAGTTCATGCACCAGTCTTACTCTCAAGATGGAGTCGTGTAGCCTAGTTTCAAGAGAAGCATTCATCTTGATTGGACAGCGATGCCATTCTCTTGAGGATCTGACCTAACCGATAACGAAATTGATGATGAAGGTTTACATCCTCTCCATCATCTCCCTGCAATTATAAAATCCCATCAACTGTTATTCTTACCATTCTCTTTTTGTAGGTCTTAAATCTATTCTTCTTGTGCCGGACTTTCCAACCTAAAAGTAGGAATCTGCCTGAACATAACTGACAGGGGGCTTTTCCTATGTTGGCAAGTCCTGCCCGAAGTTAAAAGAGCTAGATCTCTACAGGTTTGTCCTTGAAATTTATGAGCTTTTGCATTTCTTATTCCTGTCACAAGGTGAATAGTCTATACTTTCTTTCTTCCTCTTCTTAAAATTTTTATACCTGTAGTCTATACTTTCTTTGAAGACTTTGATAATGATTTTGAAATTACAACCTTGGTGATGGTTCATGCGTGAGCCTAAATGGCTCATGATCTAATTGGCAATGAAGCCCCTCTTGCTATTTAAGAAGTATTATTTGACGCACACACATACTCATAGATTGTAGAATTGTTATCCATGGTAACCAGAGATTATAATCTTTGTTCAGGTCGACAGGGATAACAGATGCAGGTATTTCAGCTATTGCTTGTGGCTGCCCCGAACTTGAGATGATTAATGCAGCCTATTGCACCGCCATCACTGATAGCTCCTTGATATCCTTATCGCAATGCCCTAAGTTGAAAACGCTTGAGATTCGGGGGTTGTACTCTGCTGACTTCAGTTGGTCTAGCAGCTATCGCCAACAAGTGTACGCAACTTACTCGTCTAGACATAAAGAAGTGTCACAACATCGACGATAGAGGGATGGTTTCAATAGCTTGCTTCTCCCAAAACCTAAGACAGGTTTTCTTCCTCATTCTTCACTTCCCGTAGTGACATAACATATGCAAGAAAGCTTTACTGGAAAAACTAATGTGGTGCCGTTCTTTGCAGATAAATTTTCATACAGCTCAATTACTGATCTGGGTCTACTTTCCCTCTCTAGCCTTAGCAGCCTGCAAACCTTTACGGTTATCCATGTACAGGGCTTGACTCCAAGAGGACTGGCTGTGCTTTATTGGCATGTGGAGGGGCTAAAAAAAGTGAGCTCCATCTTTCATTAAGATCGCTGTTGCCTGATCCTTTTATCAAACACATGGAAGCGCGTGGATGTGTATTTGAATGGAGAAATAAAGTGTTTCAGGTATGTAGCAAACTACCAGAACATAACTTTTTAACTTGAACCTGTGGCAGCAGCAACACTTCTTACCAAGCAATAAAAATGTGGATATCATTGCTGTACCTTGCCTTCTCCATAGACTTAGATTAGTACCATGATCTGATAATTTGGAACGTGTAATCAAATAGAAGTGAGGCTGACCTTTGGCCCCAAGTTTTAGTACTAGACTTCAGACTTTCAGAGAAAAAGCCTATTTTGGTCTCTGACAGTCCTTTGCCAGTTTTCTATAATTTAGTCCTTCAATCCTAAAGATAGTGGTGGTGTTTCACCCTTCCATTCAATGTCATTCAAAAATCAATGCCAAAGTCATCGAATTGTTGGCATGGACATTGTTTATCTGGTACCTTTAGCACTTCTATTGAAATTTTATGCATATTTTTTGATGGAGATAGTATGGAGGCATTATTGATATAATTACTGCTAATCTGGTTGTTACTTAGATTACTTTTGTCCCATTTGCAGGCTGAAGTGGATCCCAAGTGTTGGAAACTACAGTTGGAAGATCCGACGCATTAGAAACTTTTCTAATCTTTGAATGCAAAATATGGCGGATGGGGGGAGGAGTTTTCTCTTTTGTAAAGCGTAAAAGATCTTATTTTGATTGTTCATGGAGCTTTCAAAAAACCTCAGAATTCGTTACACATAACGGTGTTACCCTTTTGTAAATGTTGAAGCAATGTGGCTAGGTTAGCTTGAATGATACTCGCTATTTTGGGAGAAAATATAGAAATTCTCTTGGGAGCAGAGTTTATCTTTAACAGTGGGTTCTTTTGAGAGACTAAATTATCAGTGTACTCGAATTTTTCTTGATCTCTTATTAAATGGCTTTTCTAGAATTATTCTGGGATCAATTAGAGTCATTGGCGTTGAACGAAGTACTAGATACAATTTAATAATATTAGGTGTTGCTATTATATTCTTACAAATTGATTCGGAAAAAAAATCCTTTAAAAATAAAAATATCAATAAAAAAAATATGACTACAATTTAACTGTTAGGCTTTTTTTTTTTGTCCCTGGAGATAGCTCTCATGTAGACTTATGCTAAATATGTGGGAGCATATCTAGTGAAAAAACTATTTGCATATAAACTATACTTGTAGGCTTCATCCGAAATAAGACTCATTAAAGAGAGAGAGAGAGTATTATTATGAAAATGATACACGCACATGTATCATTTTTTTTCGTTAGAAAAGTCTTCGTTTTTTTTTTGTTTTTGGGAGAAGTGAATCAAAGGGGCTGCTCGTTGGCCTCTTTTTTATAAGCAACAATTATCATCCCTTTTATCCCTAAATATAAGTAACATTTACAAGTGTCTTAAATTTTCATAAGAAGTTTCCTATTTGATTCATATTAATTACTTATTTTAATATTTAATATATTTATTATCTTATTTCTCAAAACATCATCTCTAGTCATCACACTTTCTTTCTTTTTCATAATTTTTTGATTATACTAATTTTTTTATTCTCTTTCTTATATTCTCTCTCGCCCATAAACAAAGGTATTTTAGAGAAAAAACTTCTAATTTTTTCTATTTATTCTCTTTTACTAACTTTTTAATCTACGTAATAAAAGTCTAAAGTTATTTATAAAAAGAACAAAAGGAATGTTTTGAATGAATTTACCAAAAATATTTTTTTAAAAAAAACACACAGAACTCATTTCGAGGGCAATTACTTGCAAGAAAATAATTTCCAGCAAGTTTTAATCACAAATGAGTAGTTGTTATTTATTATCCTGAAGCTTGTCATTGTGACTGTTCTATTATCACTGACACTTTTTAATAATTATGTTATTTACTTAAGATTTCACAATAATTCTTCCTTAATTTTATGAATGTAACCAAATGAGTGTTTGGCTAAACAAAAAAGTGATTTCATGCAAATTGAGACAAAAAATCCTCTTATGTACTTACTTCATATACTATAAAATTACTTTTTAAAACCATGATGTGATTTCCACGCAATCACTCCCTCCTCTCTAAGTTGAAGGGCCAGAGATGAGAATGCACCAAGAAAGCCACAAACCTGCCGCGTAGACTTGGGTTGGGTTGTTGCAAACAGTCATCTTTGTCACCAATTGTACTAACATTGAATAGTACCCTTGTTGAAGTTGTATGGTCAATCCCCCACATGTCTTATTTACATCCATTCAATAACTTCAATCATGAGAGTGTTCTGTGTAGGCCCCAACATGAACTACACATTCCTGGTTTGTGTGTATCGTATATTTCATCCTATTTCATGTTTAATATTCCTAGTATTGATTTGTTATAATACTAAGTGGCGCCATGTTGGAAGCAAACAAATAATATAATTATGCTTTAAAAAAAAATCATGTTCTTATGTGAGAGAGTATACAGCTAAATGGCTCATGGGAGACAGATCCTAAGTTTTGTATTATAATTTCTTTCAACGGTGGTTTGCTAAGATTAGATAAAATATAATCTAAATTATATTTGGATCAACTGTAAGCATAATAAGAGGATCATTTGAAATGTAAATTTTGCAAAACTTTATAATTTATTTGTGCTCTTCCTTTTATTATTTTGTCTCTCAAAGATTTACAAATTTCATAGTAAAAACAAAATCCAAATTATAGAAATATGAATCCTTCTTAAAATCCCTATGCAAATGAGAAGGTGGGTAAAAACAAAAGGTCCCACCGGGAGTCGAACCCAGGTCGCTGGATTCAAAGTCAGAGTGCTAACCACTACACCATGGAACCTTTATTGACAAGAACTTTAATTACATATATTATATCTATTCTCCCTGTCCCTGCGGGCTTAATCACACTTGTGTTAGAATGATTAGCATTAAGTTTTCAATTGGAAAACTTATAAATTCCCATTACTAATTTACCGTTTATATCTGTCCATCATAAGAACTATAATTTTTTGATCGAAATCATAAGAATTATAATTCATGATATAAGCAAAGAAAAAAAAAGAATTATAATTCAAATGACATAAACATTCCCCAAAATATTCTGTCTTTAGAATCAGAATTAGAAATGCTATTGCTAGCTTTCTTTTTTTGACCAGAAAAATTCTGACCTTTCAAGACTCGTTATTGTGGTAATTTACATTTCTAATAATAAATATATAATATAAATAGTAAAAGTAAAAAAAGTCCCCCGTTTTTTAAGGGCTGAAACCATTCCCTTATCATTTGAACTAACCCAAGATGGCTTAAATACTTTTTTAACACTAGATTTAATTTTATTATCAATATACAATATTTCTACCTAAATATAATGACACTGCATCCAAATATTGCAGAACATGAATAACAAAATAAAACTTTAGACATCTTTCAAATCAAATCTCATGTGATTAAGTTTGAACAAATGTAAGAAGACAGAATATTGATCCAAAAAATACATAAGAAAACATTTATAAAATATTTATTCTGGGACAATTTTTATATTTCAAATTTAATTTTTATTAACTTTTTTACATCAATACAAAACAAAACATAAAATTTATGATAAATCATGCTACAACATTATCTTCTGCTCCTATTTATAATATAGAGACAAAAATATTTTTTTATCATATTTATAAATCATGTCATTAAATTTTTAATATAAGTGTATTGTATATTAATTAAACGAGAATAAAATTAGAAAATGATTTAGTTTTTAAACACTTAAATTTTTTTAGCACAGAGAAATATACTGAAAAGTAAGTTATAAATCATAATTGGGAAGAAATAAATGGCATAGAAATTATGAATTAAATCGAAGAAAAGAAATTCATTCAGAAAGTAAAGTTTAAGTTACAAATTGGTGTGATACATGAAAAAGCGTTGTGTTAATTGTAATAAATTGGGTTGGGACTCAAAAAAGGGTCCAGTGAAATGGGGAGAGAGGCATGAATTAGGGACAAGGATGGCCCGTAACAAGACACGTGGCCCCCCACAACACATCACAATCCTATTAACCAGCCAGCCGCCTCTCTCCTTCTTCCTCCTCCTCCTCCCCAGTCAAACCCACAAGCCTTGACCCGTCTTGGATTTTCCACAGTCAAACTTCCCCCTTTTGAGCTTCTCCGAAGTATCTCCCCTGACTTCTTTTACATATCCCTCCCTCCGTCCCTCCTTCTCCTTTTATATGCCTTCACGCCCCTCTCCTCATTTGAATTCAAACCCGAGCAGAGCTTCTCGTCTTCCTCTCATTTCATGACGACCTCCTTCACAGAAACTCCTTTCCATGGATGATCGCTGGACTTCTTCTGAAATCCCCAAATTCAAGTCAACCCCGCCTCCTTCTCTGCCCCTTTCTCCCTCCCTCTCTCCCCTTCCTCTTACTTGTCTTTCCCGTCCGGGTTCAGCCCCACCCAGTTCTTGAGCTCCCCCTTGTTCCTTTCATCCCCAAATGTGAGTTCTACTGTTCCTTTTCTTTGTTCTTGTTGTTCTGATTTGATGCTTTTGCTCGTTTTCTGATCGTGGGGTTTCTGTGTTTTTTTCTGTGGTTTTAGGGTCTTCCTTCTACTGAGACGTTTGATAACAAGGAGGAGGAGCAGAAACCATTCTCTGACTTCTCCTTCCAAACCCAATCCAAGCCGTTGTCCTTCTCGGAGTATTCTTCGAGCATGTTTCAGGCGGTGAGTTCTGTTCTATTCTTGCGTAACATGGACGACCTTGACTGGACTAGTTTCTTGTTTTTACTTCTGCGTAAAACGGTCCTTTGAATTGTTCTTCTTCTTCCCTTTTTTTTTTTTTTAATCTTTCCTTTGTCCTTTTTTGTCAGTATATTCAAAGTTTGATCTTTTCGTAACTAAAAACAATATTCAGATTTCGAAAACTCAACGATTATATGCTGAAGTTGCAGTATTTAACTGTCAAGAATATAAACGGATGTTTTTTGTCCTGACAGACAATAGACTATGTTATAATTCTCAAACTACATAATCAGAACTGACAAAATAATTTGTTGATGTTTCGTGCAGCAGGAACCACTGAAACAAGACCATGGAATGACCAGACAGCCACAAAATCTGAGTATCCATCATTCTCCTCAGAACCACAGATACAAACCAATTTGGCTCCGCTTCTGGTTATACGAACTACTCAAATTCGTCCCAGTCCATAAGAGAGCAAAAGAGGTCAGATGATGGGTACAACTGGAGAAAATATGGACAGAAACAGGTGAAGGCAAGCGAAAATCCTCGCAGTTATTACAAGTGCACGCATCCAGTTGCAACATGAAGAAGAAGGTTGAGAAGTCCCCGGATGGACAAATTACTGAGATAGTATATAAGGGAACGCATAACCATCCCAAGCCTCAGTCCACTAGAAGATCTAGTTCTCAAAATTCAACCTTCTTCCTCTTGTACCAATTCTGGTGTTTCTGATCAATCGGCGGTGACCTGGGGAATCTGCAAATGGACCGGGCCTCTCTGCAAGAAGATTCTTCTGTCTCTGTTGGGGAAGATGACTTCGAGAACACATCACAAGCATGTTACTCTGGGGGTGATGACAATGACTATGGCCCGGATGCCAAAAGATGGTAAGGCCATATAGTATAGTATTACAATGTTAATACCCTGCTTTGATTTACACATGACAAGATCTGATTCTGATTATTCTGTTCCCTTTTTTGTCAGGAAAGGAGAGAATGAAATTGATTGCTATGCCTCCTCTGGGAATAGAACTGTGAGGGAACCAAGAGTCGTAGTTCAAACTACAAGTGAAATTGATATTCTTGATGATGGCTACAGATGGAGGAAATATGGTCAGAAAGTAGTTAAAGGAAACCCAAACCCAAGGTATTAACTGATTCTGATAAAACCCTTTTAAGAAACCTTGATTGCAATTTCTTTTTGTTACCATTTGGCTGTGAAACTGATCAAATGCTTGTATCTGCAGGAGTTACTACAAGTGCACAGCTCCAGGCTGTTCAGTGAGGAAACATATAGAGCGAGCTGCTCATGATCTGAAAGCTGTGATCACAACGTACGAAGGGAAAACACAACCATGATGTTCCTGCAGCACGAGGGAGTGGGAGTTATAACTGAACGCAGCTTCTCTGAACAACAACACCACCAGCAACAATGTAACCGCGCCAATAAGGCCATCGGCGTCTTCTGCACTGACCAGCTTTTCAGGCAAACCAAGCTTCACACATTCGCTTCATAACACAAGCCAGCAACACCTGCAAGTCAAGAACCATTCCCATTTGACATGTTGCAGAGCCCAGCAAGTTTTGCATACTCTGATTTCGTCAGATCAATGGGATCGTACAACACTGATGCATGATACGCTAAGGCCGAGGATGAGAAGAAGGAAGGTTCATTCCTTCAGTCATTATCGTCCAAAAGGAAGGAAGCGTCTATACACAGACATGGCTTTGTATAACACATACGATATTAGGCACTTATAGAGGAATAGAAACAAAGAATCATGGAAATAATAAGGGACAAGAAGGATTTAACAGTCAACATAAATGTAGGACATAGGAGGTGGTACAGCTGATGATTTATGTTATTCTTTTGTTGTATTTGTTTAGTTCGAAAGAGAGAGATTTTCATGTAGACTTGACGTATTTGTGCCACTTCTTGCCTTCAATAAGATTATTAGCAATGAAGTTTTAAATTTCATATTTGCATCGCCTCAGCCCAGGAAGTTAAACACGCCCACACAACACAACAAATTTCTGCTACTCACATGATCTAAAACTGTTGTCTTTGAGATATTGAATTGTGAATAATGATGAAATGCCTTGCAGTTTTAAGGATGGATAAGACTGGGTAAAAATGCAGTTGCCTTCTGATTTGGCGGGAGGAGTAAGAATAAACAAGGTTCAGAATAGGCTCACCGTGTTAAGAATTAGTCAAGGATATACAAAACCATTGAACGGAGTCAAAAGTTTCCTTCCTTTTTTTTATGATTAAAGTGGAAATTTTTATTCAGAAATATAAAAAGCGAGGTCTAATGACATGAAAAGCTTTAGAACTTTGAACAACAAAACACTACTCTCACACTCCAAACACCTCTTACAATCTCTTTCATTCTCTTCACACAAAGGTAATGTACAGACAAACAAAGTATGATGGATGCAATCTAAGTATGTTTAAGAAATGAAAGTATATATAATTATGAAGAAGTTCAGATATAAGATTGGGTTGATAATTTGTAGCCAGAAAGAAGGGAGGAAGCAGCAGCAGCAAAGAAGGCCAAGAAGCAGAAGCTAATGGCTGCAGCCGAAGAGTCTGTGAATATATTGTCAGATCCTTCCCTCATCCTGTTTGTCAATGGAACCGCCGAAGATGATGCTGAGATCAACAAATACGCCATTATCTGCATTCACAAAATCAGATGATCGCTTACTATAGGCTTCAAAAATTTTAGCATTTCTTAATAAGATCACCTTCATTTTTTTTTAATTCTTTGGCCTCAATAAATCAATAAATCACCTTTTCATTGACTTAGTAAGGTTCTTTTATAATATGATAGTAATGGTGGAAGTCCTGGGGAATATCTCGTTCTTAAGTTTAATGTCAATACAAGATGTACAAGTGAAAGACTCTTTAGTCTTTACAACAAGGGGAATATAATAACACTATATATATTTTTAATT